>NW_008795932.1:3891134-3895845 GCF_000699145.1 Aptenodytes forsteri
TGAGTGTTTGTAAAGTTTGATTTTTAGAGGGAAGAGGGAGGAAAGGAGATAAAATCTGCTGGTCTCCTTTTGTTGTGTGTTTGTTTTGTTTGGGGTTTTTTTTTTTTTTTTTTTTTTTTGTAACTGGTTTCAGCAATTCCAATGAGCAAATCACAATGGAAAAGAAAAATATTTAGTTCTTTTTTTTCTCTTGTGGATATGAAAAAGTTCAGTAAAGTTAACTGTGGGCAGTTCCAGTGGACATATTTCAGAGCTCACCAGATAGGCAAGGAATTTAATGATGTGCTTAATTTGAAGTCACTGGGATTTAGACATCTGGTAATATTGCTAAATCATGTCCTTTAGAAGATTTCTTTTTTTCTTTAAAAAGCAAACTTGGCTTTGATTTTCAAGCTGAATCTTTATCTCTGGGACCAGTTTGCTCATAGGTTTCCACAGACAGAGAATCACAAGGGAGTCATGAATGAATGGCAGGTGCAAAACTAGAGGAACAGTTCATTTCACATGTCAGACTGGAGCCTTAGTTTGAAACTCCAACTCTTCAGATGATGAAAAAACTTCCAAAACCCCTAGCAAGGGTTAAAATTCAGTCCAGGTTTTTAAGATCTTGCTTTTCCAGATAAACACAAAAAGACTACTAAAAATATCCTTGCTGAATTTAATCCTTTGTCAATGTCAAAACTTATTTAGGTTTTGACACTGAAAAGAGGCTAAATTAAACAGCAATAATTTATCTCTTGCTTCTGCTAGTCTTCTAGGAGGTGTTCCAAAATAGTCAATATACAACAGATAGACACTAAATATACCCTGACTATCTGGCTGTCTTTTTTCCCTTAGGCTCACTCACCCTCACTGCTGCCTTTGCATTGCTGGCAGCATGAGGACCCGCTGAAAGGTTGAGTGCACACTTACTGTTTTCTACTTTTCCCTCTGTAAATGCAGAAATCGCATTGTAATCAAGATTGTTAAGACATTCTCCATCAAATAAAGTCCAAGATGGGGAAAAATCCTAGATACCTCTTTTGTTCCAGCACAAGCACAGAGAATGCCATATATTTTATAGATCTATTTCAGTAATCACAAATAATTAATAGAGTCCAAAGGTTCACTCATTAGTATGGGAATGATACATCCTTTTTTCCTGAATATATCTTTACTACATTTGAGTCCTGCTCACAGTATCTTCTGTCTGGTCTGCTCATATTAAAGGACAGATTGCTTCTCTTAAAATTGGGTTGCATGTTTCAAGCTGATAAGAGAATCTAAAACTAAATCTATAAGAGCCAAAGACCAAAAGACCATGTGCCTTCCTCCATTGACAGGTAAAAAAAAAAAATCCATCACAAACATTTGTTCTTCCCAAATACAGACCTTTTATTTACATTCCCCAGGTGCTGTCTTTCATCAAAGGTGAGTTAGAATCAAACAAAGGACAAATCCGAGAACTGAAGTTAAGCTTCTGTTTTAAATCTCCATCTGATGGTTGTGAATATCACTGTTAAAAATGTCATTTGGAGATCAAAAAGACACCTGACAATTAAGACAAGATGGCATAGTATCAGCTTGACATTACATGGTACTTGCAGTGGAAGAGTGCATTGCTGTAATTAAATGCTAGATAAGGTTGATCTGGTTTTTAACTGATTGTTAGAGAACTGCATTAGTGAAAATAATGCCAGATGAATTGCAGTATTGGATAAGGGTTATCATAAGTTGGCTGTAAAATATTTTAGGCTGGAAACTAGAGGTAGGTTCCAAAAAATCTGAAAAGAGATTTAGAATAGAATTTCTATGGGAATTATGGGAAAGGGAGGGCCTAATTAATTTTATGCGGAGCTTGAAGAATTTATGAGTATGAATAGATGATGTGGTTCCCTGAGTTGGCAGGGAGTCTATTCAACAACCCATGAAATAAATCCTTGATGCAGGCTTCTCCGATAACAGCTATATTCACTAGGTTTTGATTTCATCTTTGGTTGAGCATTTATTAACATTGGGATGAAAGATTAGTCCTGATCAACATTTCTTGAGATTGTACTTTTAATTTGTCATAGACATGGTAGGCTTTGTGTGTGTGTATGTTGCAAATGAAGTATAAATACATGACTTTCATTAATTTGCATTATTATTATTTTGTTAGCAGCATCCTGTGAAGCCATTGCATACCAAAACACTATCTCAGACAGCACTTTTTGGTGACCTATTTGTGCAGAATTTAAATACTGGCCTAAAGAATACCAGTCATGTAATACAGTAAGAACGATAGCAAACATACCAATTAAACAGCACCTTCCTTCTCAACTTCATAGTTTCATTTCTGGTAAATCTTTCTAGCCAGTGGGAAGGTAAAGATTAGCTTGATCAAATGTTCAGTGGTGCTTTTAGAAGTTACCTTCCTCTCCACCCTCAGACAGGGGTTATGACTAAATCCCTGAGTGTTTTGGTGATAGCTCAGAATATGTTAGCAAGTTGCAGTGCTCTAGCAGTCTGACACTTAGCTCTTGATGCCTTTGTTTTACAAGATTGTTACTGCATGAGATGCTTAGTACTGAGTAGTTTCAAGTGAATTAAACCAGAAGGTGAGAGGGACCATAATTTAACTGAAGCACCTCTTGTGTGCCTTGCCTTCAGAACACCACGTTGTTGGATTCTCATGTCTGTGCTGCTTGGGGCTGACAAAAAAGGATTTAACCTGTAAGGGTTAACAAATGAGCCTCAAATAAAATGTATCGTCCTTCTCTGGAATGGAGAGGGGGGCGGGGGAGGGAGAAATCTGTTTTAGCAGAAGGCTGCCCTGCGATACCAAGTAATCTACCTATCCTGAGTGTCATAAATCACTCTGAAAGAAGACAGACTTCAAAAAGTAATTGTGACAGAAATGCGTGACTTAGATGATCCTAGAAAAGGCTACATAGTACATTTACAGTTGATGCTGCTCATAAGGATTTTTATTCATATGATTTATTTTCTACGTGTCTGCGTTTGTTCTTTCATGTTCATACTTAATAGATGCTAGGCAGTGAAACAAACGCTCATGATGCTTTTCCTTTAAATGAAGGAGAGAAACATGATATAAAGACCAATTAGGTTTTCTGTCCCCCAAACTTTTTTCCATAAAAACATTCCTTCTAGATGATCAGTCTATATTTTACAATCTGTATCAGATAAAAATTTTTTAAGACTTCAATTCCTGTCTACAGACAACTGGTTTTCATCACAGCATCCTGAACTGTAAATCACAGTAATGGTAGGTTTAGCTGCAACAGCTGATCTTAATCCCACTATTTGTTTTATCCTCTGTTGAAGGCTACTATGCTAATACCAGGGAGAGCTAATTGGGGTATAAAACCACTTCTCAGCTTTCATGAAAACCAATTAATCCTGAGTTTGTTATGATTGCATTATGAACCCAGCTGTAGGGTGTGAAGGCTGAGAAAAGAGCATGTTTCATTTAACAAATACAGAGACCTTTTTTAAAAAAAAGTGGAAAAGGCTGTTTAAATATTCTTCCTTTTTAGCCACCTTCAATATAACTTTCCTGTACTGATGTACCAAAACCCATGGTATCTCTTACCGAAACTCTTCTATGCAGTGTGTACAATTAAATATGGGGTAGGACCAAGCTTTTAAACCACTATAGCTCCTCTACCACTAGACAATCAGATCAACCTGTTTTTTCACTCATTTTATACCTGTGGCCAAATCTTCAGTTGGGGCGGGATAATCTTAATCTTCATCCACCCAAAATCTAAAGTAATGGATAGGAAAACACTAGTGATGCATGCCTTGCTGATATGAGATCCACCAAGCATTCTGCAGTGCAGTTTTCATTTTTCTTCATTTAAGCCAATTCTTCTCCTGGAGACGGTAAGTTATGACTTCGGTAGGGAGAATCACTATCCCAGTTACACATATCCGTGAGTTCCTATGATACACTCTGTTTAGTCTGACTTTCAGAATATATAGTGCTACCTATTCTCAACAACAATGCTCAGATTCTGATCTGTTGAGTACTTGGGAATATCCAGAGCAAGTGGAAGGCAATAAAGCTGATGCTGCAATTTGTTGCCTTCTATTTTTATTTTGTTTCCAAGATATTTTGAGGTGAACAGCACCTTTAATTCTCCTGCCAAAATCTGTCAGTCCACTGTACATGTTATATATTGGAATGAGAAGACATTCTGTTGACCCTGGATGCCCTCATTAATCCACAATAGGATTAATACCACAGTTATGCATGCATACATATATAAATGTGTTGCAGTTTAACCTCAGTACGCAACTGAGCACCACACAGCCACTCGCTCACTCCTCCCCGCCCTGGTGGGATGGGGGAGAGAATTGGAAGAGCACAAGTGAGAAAAACTCATGGGTTGAGACAAAAACAGTTTAATAATTGAAATAAAATAATAATAGCAATAATAATAATGTAATAATAATAATAATAACAACAACAACACACAAAGCAAGTGATGCACAGTACAATTGCTCACCACCCGCTGACCGATGCCCAGCCAGTCCCCGACCAGCGGCCCCCCCGGCCAGCTTTCCCCCAGTTTATGTGCTGAGCATGACGTCACATGGTATGGAATGTCCCTTTGGCCAGTTTGGGTCAGCTGTCCTGGCTGTGCCCCCTCCCAGCTTCTTGTGCACCTCCAGCCTTCTCAGTCGGTAGAGCATGGGAAGCTGAAAAGTCCTTGACTAGTGTAAG
>NW_008795932.1:3897177-3900589 GCF_000699145.1 Aptenodytes forsteri
GACGGTTGGACTCGATGATCTTAGGGGTCTTTTCCAACCTTAATGATTCTATGATTCTATGAAATATACATGTACATATAGATACATATATACAGCAGATTTTTAAAATTATCTACCCACAAAAGGTTCTTCTGTCATCTCTGAACTTAAACCATTTCCAATCTGAATCTCCACACACGCTTACATATTTTTTCTTCTGTTTGAATTCTCTTATTCTTTATTTTTCTATACACCTCTCATGATCTTCCTCTGTAGGTGTTTGACATTCTGGTTGATCTCTCTATCCTTTCTTTCCTTCTGGCTATTTACTCTCTGGCCCTTTTAACAGCCTCTTTTTTGAGTGTAACTTGAGCACATTTGTGTTTGACTTAAAGTCAAGCTCTGTTTATACATCTGAAATGAAGTAAAATAAGTTCTTCCAACCTTCATAATAATTACTTGTATCTCTGGTTAGTTATGACTTCTTCAAGTTAGAGAACAAGCCTTGAATTTGACCTAAATGTTTTATGCTGGCACTGTCTTAATATAAGTAGTCTTTGGCTGGTTCGAAGAAAAATAAAGGCTTGTTAAATGTACTGGTTCAGATTCAGTTGTGAATGTTTCTTGAAATAGAGTAGGAATGATGTCCCTCTAGAGAAGAGGGTTCAGGACCACTAAAAAAAAAAAATCTAATTCTTCTGTCAGTCTGGTAGTTTTATGCATGGTTTCTTATCTTCTTGCCAGTGATGCCTGAGTTCATGTGTGAAGGGCAGGATGAACTGGGGGATCAGGCTTTCCAGCTAAGGTGTGCCAAATGACTTGAGTGTAAAGCTGATAACATTGGTGCCGTAGACTAAATGTGGTCTAAGGAAGTCTTTATGTTGTGGAGTTCTGTAAAAGTTTGGCAAAGTAAGGCAATATTGCAGCCAGTCATTCCCTTGTGTCCTGCACATGCTTTTGATCAAGCAGCAAGTATCATTCTTGGGGGTGAAAATGTTAAAAATCATAATATGGGAGGAAAACATCCTTCCCAGTCTTCTATTGTTCCCATATTCATGAGTATCATCACCATTCTTTATTTTACTTTAAAGGAGAGAGTGGTTTTACACATAACACTTTACAATTGTTCATTATAGGTTTACATTTCAGAAACACAAAAGAAACAAAGAGATATAGAGAGATATGAAAAGGTTAAGCTTTGGTTACAAGACAGGTAGAAGCATACTCTAATATTTGCCTATATATATATCACTTCAAAGGAAACCTTACACCAATTCAGTCATACAATTTTATTATTCATTATCCCACTCTCAAAACTCCATATACTCATGCTTAATTAATTTCTCTCAACTGTTAACTACTTTAAGTATGGATGACACTTACTTAGTCCCTTTTATCTAGACTTTTCGTCCTCTCTTTCACCTTACCTAGAGTCCTCCTCTGCACTCACAGACTTATCTGAAAGGCCATAACTGAAATCAACAATATTATTAAGTTGAACTGCTTCTCATCATAGTGGTGTTCCTCAGAGGATCCCCGTAAAAATCCACCCCAACCATTAGGGTATATTTTTTACTCCATTTTCCAAAGCTTTAGTTGAGATTGATGCATTTGTTTCTTCTATGTGGTGCCACTCTGACAAAGGGTGATTATAACAAAACACCCCACAGTCTCAGGAATTGCACACTACTACAACAGTTTTGGTACTGATGTCCGTTCCCCTGTTGTGGAAATTGCTGTGAGCATACTCCAAATAACCTCCAATTCACTCTTGATATATTCACACCAGAGTTTATGCAGCGTGGAAACTGTAGGATGTGGTAACTATGGATAATTAAAAAAGCACCCCTAACAATCACCTAATAAAAAAAAAAAGTAATTTACGAATTCACCTTATTTTCAGACATGGACTTTGACACCTAACTGTCATTGAAACTCCTAGTAGGACCCAGGGAAGTGATTGAGTCACCGTCCCTGGAGGTATTTAAAAGATGTATAGACGTGGTGCTTAGGGACATGGTTTAGTGGTGGACTTGGCAGTGCTAGGTTAACGGTTGGACTTGATGATCTTAAGGGTCTTTTCCAACCTAAATGATTCTATGATTCTGTGATTCTATGACCCAGACTCCCATTAAATAATGTTCGCAATGCAAATTAGGGAAGTAACTGGAGCATGTATAAACATTTCTGCCTTTAGCCAGGGTAGTTTTGATGTCATCGTAATATGGCATCATAAAAACAAGGTATTGAGCACAGATTAAGTATGTACTTGAGCAGCTAACCAATGTTGAAATCCAGGCTGCCACCTCCTCACGTTTATAGGTATCTAAGTAGATGCCTGGGAGAAAGGGCCAGGCATGTTCTTTTATGTTGTTGTCATACCTTGTAGGTACATCTGATCGGTCAGACCACCAGCAATAGCAGAAAAGCTAGGACTAGTCAAAATCCTTTTCCCAGACCCAAGGGAGCAGAGATCAACAGCTCCCTCAGATTTGCAACATGATCAAGAAAGTAACACAAAAAGGAACTGACAGTAGGAGGAAAAATGCATTTGCCTGACTGGGAGATCGTACTGTGGACAGACCTGCAAAACAGATGGGAGCTTCTCTGACCTTGCCTGCTCCAAATTTATCCCTGGACATGTTTAATTAAAACCACATCAGATTAAGTCATTTTGTTATATGGGAAAATGTTGGAGTCCCTCAGGTGCAATCCCTCTTGGAAGAAACACAACAAGGACAAGATTCTTCATTGCAGCAACAGAAATCAGCTGCAAAAATAGTTTAAAGCCCATCCTACTGGGGTATTGGACAGGCGCGAGATAAGCAAGTGCATTGGCTTGTGCTCTTTTATTTCTCTGGTCAGCAAGAAGACAATGTAACTTACAATAGGTGTGAAACACCCAGTTGAGACAAATTATGTTCATGTCATTCCTTTATTTCCCTATTTCCCTTATAACCTATGTTTCTCTTGTATCAACCACTTTTCCAACTCAATTTGCTCTCTCTGGGACTGGCTCAAACTCAGTATAATTAAAAGCCACATACGAGGAAGTTTTTGTAAACTGGGAGATAAAAAGAACAAGATATTAAGAAACAAAAAAAACATAATACCACCTTACAATAAATGCTCTACAATGTGATCATCAAGAACACCAATTTCTCTTGAGGTATTAAAATGAATTTTAATTCAATCTTTAGAAATGAGGAAATATTAATTTAATCTGAGACTGGACAATTTATTAAAAATTGCTATTAATGGGTGCTAATAGTAGAATTTACCATGTGTAAATTTCCTTTTAAATTCTTTTTAAAGGGATGCAGTTCTTATGGTTAAAGCTATAAATGTATATTTGCGCACACACACGCAGAGTATGAATATGTATTGCACACGCACACATATATGAATGTGTATATGCTTTGTTTGTTTTCTA
>NW_008795932.1:3900681-3906189 GCF_000699145.1 Aptenodytes forsteri
ACAAAATAAGTGATGCACAGTGCAATTGCTCACCACCTGCCAACCGATGCCCTGCCAGTCCCCGAGCAGCGGCCCCCTCCGGCCAGCTTTCCCCAGTTTATGTACTGAGCATGACATCACATGGTATGGAATGTCCCTTTGGCCAGTTGGGGTCAGCTGTCCCGGCTGTGCCCCCTCCCCGCTTCTTGTGCACCTCCAGCCTTCTCAGTTGTTAGAGCATGGGAAACTGAAAAGTCCTTGACTAGTGTAAGCACTGCTCAGCAACAACTAAAACATTGGTGTGTTATCAACATTGTTCTCATCCTAAATCCAAAACACAGCACTGTACCAGCTACTAGGAAGGAAATTAACTCTATCCGAGCCAAAACCAGGACAAAAGGCCTTAGAAGTCCCTGTCCAAATAATCCTTCCCTGGATAGACTACAGTCAAAAACATGAAAGTGGTTTAAAACAGTATCGGTTCCTTTGACACAAAGACTTACTAATAGGAAATAAATACGTGGGCTCTAAGCCACAGCTTACAGACAATAACTGTTAGAGTAACACTAGAGTAAGCTAATCACTTCATATATGTTAAAGATGTCTCTGTCTTTCCCAATATAAACAAAAAAACCCACAAAAGCATAAATAGTAGGAGCTACAAATTCCATGCAAAAGTGAGACTGCCCATGGTAGAACTGTAACCAATGCAAAGAGGAATCCACTATTGCAATTTCCTAGCTGATCATCCTGAGCATCAGGAAAACAGAAGTAATCTCATTTTTTTAACATATGCTGTTCCTACTCCAATTGCAGCTCCTTCCCCTAATGAAATGTTAATATCAATAATGCAGGGATGATGAGCCCACATAAAGTTCTAATGATACCTTCAATAAACCTTATACTTACATTAATAAATATGCCGTGGTTTTTTTCGTATCTGAAGCAGTCTTAAATTATCAAAGCTCACTGAATACATTAACATGAGACTCCAGAGATTATTAATATTGAACATGAAATCTCTGTGAAGATGACATTAAGGATCTGATGTGAACTGACAAAAGCAAATGAATTTCAAGTTAAACTTGCTACTTTGTCCTTAATTCACTTTGGGGTGTCTACCAGTGCTGTTGGAATTGATGTAAAGTGGCGTGAAAGTTTAGGATGCCCATTGGTGTATTGGCAGAGGGCAGTGTCTTTGGGCTGTTCTCTTAGTCATGTGGAGGATTGCTCTGGTTCCCACAGATTTAACTCAGACCTTTAAATGTTAATTTATGAAGTTTCAAGTATTTTTTTAAAGGTCAGTCCAAGTAATTAAAAATACAGTGCTGCATAAGACTGCTTGTTTGTTTTTTTTTTTAATTTAATTATAATCACCTACCTTTTAATTTTTCATTCAATTTTCCAGGTTTGGGCATCTTCAGATTTTCAGCTCCTATCTTTAATTGGAAACAATGTTCTTCTCTTCCTCTTTGCCCCAGAAAATTGATTTCTAAGGCTGAGGTGCTATTTTTAATTACTCAGTTAAATGTTTGAACATTTATCTTTCAATAACTGTCTTCCCATTTTGCGATTTGATCTAGAGAACATGAATAAATGTCCTCAAGCAGACATTAACAACAGACACAGGTTTGTCCTTAAAACTCTCCCGTACGTAGAACGCTTAGGGGGAAGATCAACATATATTTTCTTCAGCAGTGGAGCTGGTTTGAGACATCTCCTATTACCAGCCTCTTCTTTCTGATTTGGCCAACACTTCACTTTAGTGATGTGATGCAATTGTTTGTCTTATCTGATGAATTATAGTACTTTACTGAACTCGCATACTTTCCAAATAGTTTCTCCTTTTCCATAATTGAGGTTATTTTGATGATGCAGTGTATGGTGTCCTCCTGCAGCAGTTACTTCATCACAAGGTGAGAAGAAAGGAGCTGGGTTGTGGAGGAGCCAAAACTCTTCCACAGAAGCTCACCAAACATCACTTTGGTGCAAAAGCAAATCTTCAATGTCATGGAGCTGTGAATTTAAGAAGGTACAGGCACCTGAGAGGGGGGATGCATTGCAACACAACCTCACCGTGTCAACTGCTAGCATGATAATATAATAGCGTCCCTCTATAAAGCAGTCAAGCAGATTTAAATTAAATTAGAAAAATCACCTCAGGAGGGGAAGGGAAAAAACGAGGGGGACTACCAAGTGCCAGATTCTAGTCTGATGCAAATTAAAAGACTTAACGTGATAAATCCCTCAGCAAATGGGCTTTCATAATGGAACCACTGACAGTCCCTCCGTTTTAACAGTGCTGCCAAGCCCTGCCATATGAAAGCATAAAAGCGATCATCTGCTGTGTTTGGTTTAGATTCAGCTCCCTCCTCCTTGCTTCATGGACCACACACAAACCATTTTGGAGACCAACTGACATCGGTAATTAGACCCTCCCTCGCAAGAACACACTGACAGGTACCTCAGGCAGTTCCAAGTCATTCCGTTCAGATTTATGCACCCTCTGTCCTGAAAAAGCCTCGGTCCAACCTTCCCTCAACCTACCCAGAAGGCAGAGCATCTCTGGAGTTTTAGTCAAACAAGTTGGGAGCTAAAATAAGGTAAAACGCAGCTACAAGCAGAAATATAAAAAATAAAATCTCAGAGCTCATCAGTGGCTTCCAGGAGCCTGAAACACCATGGAAATGAATTAGGGTCACACTTAAAAGCATTAAAAATGCAAATCCTAAAGTTTAAACTGGACAAAGTATTACAGAAAACATGATTTTTAGAGCACCTCTCTGTCTTCACAGTAAGACTCTCACATTAATCATTTCTAATAAATCATTGAATCAAGTTATCTCTTCACAGCATGCCATGCCACCTATGTCAAGAACAAGGGCTCAGAGGTCATAAGTAATGGGAAATACATGCCTGTTTCAGTTTCTGGGGATCCCTGAGCAGTCAGGCAGATCTCCATTTCTCCTTCTATACACTGAGAATAGTAGTCATCCTTACCTGATGACTACTAATCCCTATTAGCGGAAGCATACCAAGGAACGGATGCTAGGTGTTATGATTACCTCAGATGAAATACTTGCTGACTGGATTATCTAATTGCTAGTGAAAAATAATGGGAAAAGCATATGGATACTCAAAAGCATCTCACATGACTGTTTAGGTGCCTAAACCAACTGCTCAGCTATGTGTCCTTATAATGACTCCTTCCCACATTTTCACCTCCCAGTGAAAACAGCAAGGCCAACTTACTGATCTTGCAAAAAACTCTCTTGCCCAAAGCTAGACACTCCAGCTAAGGACCTGTTCCGAGCCCAAGTCTTTCCAGATTCAGACATCAAATGGCCTCTCCACCTTACCAGGGGAGATAAGGTCCACATGCATAATTGGACTGTGAGCACACTGAGAACCCACTGCAGAAGCAAGAGTTCAGGATACAGTTTCAATCCTTTTGTAGCTCCAAATGGAGGGATAGCAACTGTTAAACTATTAGGCACTCTGGAGGCACCTTCATGTCTAAACACAGAGAAAAATTCTTTAGGCACATGAGGAGAAGGTGAGGTCCAGCTCATGGAAAAGCTCACAAAGTTTCAGCATTCATATATATTTGATCCGTTTCGCTGCAGTTCTTAATCACCTTTTTTTTTTTCTCAGGGGACAACTTGTATCAGAAGATGAAGCAGATCTCCTACTACACAAGGTTAAATATTTTACCCCAGCTCTGTCTTGTGCATTTTGTTTTAGGTTGGCTTCCTGCTGAAGAGAATCACCTCTTTCAATACATTACTCCCTTGTGTCCTGCCTGGATATATAACCTGACTGAGGATTTCATTTCATTAGGAGTTCAGCATTCAGACATGTGAAAAGTTTGAGGATTTTCTGACAAGTCATTTTAAGTGAAAATCTCCTGCAGCACAGAAGCAGTATGTTAAATGTAGAGATTACTCTTGTAAGTTCTGAAAGGCCTTCTGCTGGCTCCAGTGGGTTTTAAATGTTACTCTCAGTAAAAATCATTATTAGTGAGTTTGAATGTGAAGAATGAGGTTGAGTTTGAATGCTATGAATGAGGTGAGGCCCGTGGATAGTCATAATGTCTCTTGCTAGACCATATTACACAACTGAGAAATATAGAAATAACAAGCCCTTTTTTCTCCATGTGAACTTGGCCTCATTTCTGTCTTTAGGGCTAACCATGACTCCAATATTTTCAGGAAATTTAGCATGAAGTGTAGTGAAAGTAACAGGCTATTACTCATTCAATTGTCTATCAATTTGGAGGGATTTAAACCGTGTACACTTTAAAGCTATTAACGTAAGAACAAAATTTTCATACTGGTTCACAAACTGTCCAGCTCAATGAAGATCAAGTAATTCTCTAAAAATCATTTCACTATGACCTCTTGCTATTGTTGCTGCAGGTGAAAAGTACATCTCTGTCATCTGAAAGGATTGGAGAAACTAGAAGGTTATCTAAATAGAAAAGGTACCCAAGAAGCTGCCCAGCTTTCAAATCTGCAGTGGCTCCCAAGTTCCTCACAGTTCAGCTATAAATGAGTTTGTATCTGGAGATTAAATTCTTGCATTTTCAATGAAGTGGAAGATGAGGGGATTGTCCTACCCAGCTGTAGAACTACTAATAGCTTAGGATCTTTTAGCCCTGTCTGATCTCATGCAGGATTAATTTCCCTTAATTTTGATTATGTGTGAGTTAAAGATATAATCCAATATATATTTCTAGGATCTCATTGTAATCAATGAAGGGGGAAAAGCAGCACATCTACAAAATTATTTATCTGTCCTAGGACAGAATGACTCATCCCTCAGAAGTATTTCTCTCCTTTGACTACAGATGAACGATCAGCTTAGAGTAGACGTCTACTTTTAGATAGCTAAAGTTAGAGCAGGTAAATTCTATTCTAAAGCAAAAAATTCTAAGATGGATTTCCATTAACTCTGAGGACATTGCCCTCATATACAGGAGTGTTTTGGATGCCTTCCAAGCTCTCATCAGTAACACAATTTAATATTTTTCTTATGGTAAACATCTAAACCCCACAGTGGCATAAGCAAAGGAAGAAAATATATAAACATTTATTCAAAAAGTAGAGCAATTTGCTGTATACAGGGAAGATGTGTCACATCTTTGTGTATCAACAGAGTGAATCAGAAGTCCCCCAATGCTTTCCCCTTTGGGAAACACACAATGGTCCCTGTTGAACCTGATGGGGTGAAGGGTAAGGCCAACTTCTCATTCCCTCCTCTTCCCACTTAGCACTGCATGGATTATAATGATAAGGAACATCCTGGTCTTGCTGAAGCTAAGAACATCAGTTGTTGGTGCTGGCGAGGTGGAGGGAAGAGTCTGTTAAAAATAAATAAATAAATAAATAAATATTTTTTTAAAAAATAAAATAAAATATTAAATATATAAATAGGTCTTATGACACTGTTGAGAGGAACAATGGCAGGAAGGGAAAAGAAAATAAGTTCTGGATCCTCATTTCTGGACTCTTAGAACCGGTTGTAAAT
>NW_008795932.1:3906858-3925813 GCF_000699145.1 Aptenodytes forsteri
ATCAACTGCCACTTAGTAGTAGGAAAGAGTGGATTATTTATTTATTTACAGCTGTAGTTTCATCCCCAAAACACTAATGTTTCATGAGTACATGAATAGTATTATCTTTGTTCCATGCAAGAGAAAGCTGCACCATGTCTTAATGATTCATAATAGCACTCTTCCAGTGGGGTATATAAGCATATGGGCTTTAAGCATAACAAATAGTCTCATCAAGCCTTTCCTCAAAAATAAAAATGGTCTAGTGTTTTGAGTAAGTGATCAGGATCTGAGACACCTGTGTTCGGTTCGCTCCTACAGCCTTTGGCAATTTTTTGAGAGACAGATTTTAGGTGGTAGCTAAGGGTAGTATTCATCTGAACTACCTTTGACCATTTAAAATTGGCTATCCAATTTAATATGCTGGCCATGCAAAATATCCCTATAGTCAATAGAAAGAAGCATGTCTAGAAACCTGTTCTGTATAATTCATCATAGCAGTCTTAGAATGGGAAAAAACATAATCTTAAGAGTACTTTTCTCTTTCTCTCTACTGGCGGTACAGTGAACTTAAGCTACAGATCTCATTCTTGAAGGACAAAGTTAGCAAAAACATATTCCCTGCCAGGTCCCAAAAGATCAGTGTACACATAAATTAACACTTACATCGACACCCACTGAAATCAGTGGGGGCTGAAGAGCACAAATAATTTTAGATATCTGCCTCTGTCTTTTTCTGTCCCTCAGTTTCCCATCCATAAGACAAAATTAACAGATTCCTGTCCTCCCAGGTGTAGTGAGCACAAAGCCATCAAGGATGGTAAGACTTTTTAGCATAAGTAGATTGAAGGTGCAAGGCATGTCCAAAGCAGGGTGCTCTGAAGCCAAGGTCTCTCCCAAACCCAGGAGAAATAACCATGAGTGCAAGAGCATTTATGCTTTGGTCATAGTCTACATGGTTAAAAAAAGTGGACAAATCCCAGGCCAAATCACATCATAGCCCAAAGGGTTTGAAACATTTTGGCAGTGCTAAGCATGACTGAAATGAGTATTTAGGATTATTATTACAGCTGACACACTGCATCTTTTGCCAAATATATAAGATCAGCTATGTAAGTAGGACATAAGATTAAAGCACTTGACTAGTGGCTAACAGATCTGAGCTTTGACACTGTTTAGCTTTGACACTGGTTCCATGTGTGCTGTGTGTCATTTCCCATCTCTGCAAGATCAGTCTCCGCCCTTGAATCTGAGAGTGCCAAAGCGTATAGAAAAAATCATGTATGTACAATGGGGCCGTGGTAGGGTTCTTGCTTTTGTGTATTTAACGTAAAATAAGAAGTTAAATACAGCATGGGTTTTGGTTTTGTTTGCATCATCCACGTAATTACAGTTCAGAGCAGAATTTTCCTTGTAGGAAATGTACAAGGACTTTGAGAGGTATGAGCTCATCTACTGCTGAACAGCAGCTTCTGGCCAGGCTTGGTGAAAAGCCAGCTTTAATTATAAATGTTCAGGTTATAGCTAGTTGAAGGTACAGACAGGTTCTGAGGAACAGGATGGTCTTCAGCTGCCTAATAAATGGTTTGTTTCAGTTGACTAGGCCTATGCGATTTGAGATGCTTTATAATAAGTGCGCTATCCATGTGGCAGATATGAGACAGGGCCTCTAGGAGACCTGAGCCAGTCTGGAGCAGTAGGCAGAAATCACCCAAATACCCTAAATGCTAGACACCTATGTTTAGGCATCTGTATCTCTTCCAGTGTCCTATAACTCCACAGTGTCAGGCAGGTAACAGCAAAATCAAGCCACTGACAGTTAAAATCAATAAAGTTCAAAATGGAAATAAACATTCACATTTTGGTTGCTGAGACAAATAGATGACTATATTAATTTAGCCAGGACCTGTTTAAATTCTCCCCTCACCTCTACTTCTTTCAAGGTAAAGTGCTTTTTCTAAGGCGGGGTAATTTTCTAAGTGTTCAACATCATGGAAAAATCACTGTGGAATCCCAAAATCATTGTCAATGTTAAATCAGATTCAATCATTGTTCCTGGCCTCATGTTACACTTCTGCTTGGTCTGAGGCAATTCCCATTTCTTCGGTGTATTTATAACAACTGATTAATTAAATATCTCTAAAACCATAGCTAGTTAAGAAATCACTCCTGTACTTAGGTAACCATTCCCATACTATGAATATTCTGCATGGACATAGTTCATTTACACACTCTGTCTTCCTAGTCTCCCTTTTCTACCAAAAGCTTTTCATAAATAGGTTTTGATCTCTAAAAAAATTACCTTTTCAAGAAAGACCTTAATAGTCATGAACATAGAAAAAGTAACAAAATCCCCATTCCATGAAGGTTAGAGCTTTTCCAGTCCCTTTAATTAAGAAGCTGCTCTGATTTATCCATCAAATCAGCTTTTTATCTTACAGTCTATAATGAATTAAGACATTACCTGGTAATTCCTTAATTTCAGCAGCCCATTTAAACACAAACAAAAAATCCACAGTGGCATAAACTGTGTTTTACTCAGATCTCTAACTTATCTAAGTGTAACGTATATTAGCCTGTTTTGGAGTTATTTGCTACTTTTTTTTTTTTTTTTTTTTTATGAGGTTCTGAGTTTATCCTAATATAGGTAAAGAGAATATCTGAAATCTCAGCAACATATTTGGATTAGAGAGACTTCTCCCCTCCACAACTCCATATATCTACCTATGAGTGACTTACAGTATAAACCATTACAAGGCCATCCAAATGGTCAGGGGTCATCACAGTATCAGTCGAGGCTGTGGTTCAGGCTGGCAGGGTACTGCTATGTCCTGAACCCTTTCAGCATCCTCTTCATGAGACCTTGTGGAAAGAGGCAGGACAGCGAGACAGGTCCTCTTTCAGGAAAAAGTGCTTGACTACCTGTATATATACCTCTGATAGTAGGTAACAGAGGCGACACTTCTCCCTTCAGCCAATTCTTGATGCATTTGGCAACATTTCAGATGTAGGGCATATCAGACAGAAACTACTCTGGGACCAGGTGTGGACTGTGAAACTTGGGCTGGCACTCGCTGTGCCAGCACCTGCTCATCCCACCACACTACATTCCTGCTGTGCCAGCACCTGCTCATCCCACCACATCATCCATGATGTGAGATAGCAGGCACTTAGGGTTTAGGATGCCAGCAAAACCAGTGCTTGGTCCTCTTCCCTGGTGGAAGAGTCAACATTTTCAATCCTGTATAAGTACCCATAGTATCTGTAAAACTCAAGCTTATCTCTTGGGTCACATCTTTTGATGCAGTTTTTACCAGACACCTCCTGCTCAAAATTGGATGCTGGTTTTGATGGTGTTGCCCAGTATGTTCTTGCAAAAGATGGAAGGCAGGCAAGTCACAGAAGTTTGACTACTCGTCCTACTAAACACTTGTTTTAATCTCTATTTATGTCAATAACTCTGTAAGTGTGACTGGAGATATTCAGATTCTAGTAGTTAAATAGCAAAAAGCAGAGCAAATAGATAAGACAGGTAAAAAAACAACCTCTGTCTTCTCTTGTCACAGGGAAATGTTATGTGTTTAATATAATGTTTTGCTATTGCCTCTATTCATTATAAAAAAAAGTGTTTCCTTTCTAACAGAAGTCAGAGAAGAATGAAAATGCTATAAATCACAATGCCATTCATTGATTAACTGATGACTATAGATATGTTTTCAATGGTTTAGACTAATTTGAAGTTTTCCTAGTTAACTGACCATGCAGATATAGCTGAATTAACTACACTTATGTCACTTTGGAATGATTTACCTCTGGTAGTGGGGAAGAAGGAAAAAAAAAAATCCTGCTGTATTTCTCATAGAAGGTTGATGTGGGATTCAACTGACCAACGATAGATACAGACCTTATAAATAACTAGACCTAACTGAGTCTTTTTGGTCTCCTTTATAAACAATTAAGAGAAACAGGCACAATTAGTGCAGTCAATCTCATGCTAAAGTAGACATCCATAATAAATCAGATTAATTGTGGCCTTGAGATGCTTCTTTCTCTTCTTTGACTTTAAAGGAAGCCTGAATTACCTACCTCTTGTATCTGTATTGCCTTATAGACACCTGAAAACAAGTGAGAGAAAACCGGTGATCTAGTTACGATACTGTAAAAAAAAAGTTTGATTAATTATTAAAATCTACCTATAATTATAGGGAGTCAGCAAACTGTTTTATCTTAACATAAATACCATTCATACACATTGACTAATTTGAAAAACATGTCATCATTTGATCAGACCTCATCCAGATAAAATTTATATTTCTCCATGACACCATAGCATTAAGAGTAGATGTTCATGCACACAGAATAAATATTCAAGTGGCATATTAAATATGGCTGGTTTGGAATTGTACCAATAGTTATAAAATGGTCTATGGAGGGAGAACATGTTCTGCTGCGAGGAATGGCAGTCATCAAAACAAACCTTCAAGTGTTTACAGTGCAGTTTAGACATCAAGTAATTGTACACTAGTGCTAACTGTGCCAGATTACCTTCATGCGGATAAAGAGTCACTTTAAAGGGTTGAGTCATCTAAACTATTTTAGAGATCTATCATGTGGAGTAGGAAGCACTTAGCTCTGTGCCATCATTCCTATTAAGTAGCAACTGACAGGCATGTGGAAGTGCTACATGTTTCTGGACCAGAAAGAAGCAAAGTCCATTTCTTCTACCCTGCATGTTCCGGAAGATGACATCCCATAGCAGTGATATCCTTAAATTTTTAAGCAGCTTCTTTTTTTGCCTCAAAAGAAACAAAAAATGATAAAAGAGAAACAAGACAGAAAGCTTTCCCATTAATTTATCAAAAAAGGAAAATAATTTAATGAATTTCACAGTGTTTTCCAAGCTTTCTTATTTGGGACCTTGTGTATGTACCGATTATTTTGGCTAATCTCTTAAAGAGCATAAAGTATATGTGACTGGGAATTCCACTTAGACTTTAAGATGGTGGTATTAAATATGATTCCTGCCTTAATCACTGCCTTAGCTATTTGCCAGATTTTGCTTATATAAAGTTTCTTGCCAGAAAACAAACAGGTAAGAAAACAAAATAAGGAAAAGATGACTCATAGTCCCACTTTATTTCTTCAAATGAGCAAGAAACCCTCACTAGGGGCAGGGCAGAAAAGACACTTTATACAGCCATTGTTAATAATGTTATGTGTATTAAGTTCAATCAAAAATTATCCTGTGCTAAGGTCATAGGTTTAAATTGTCTTGATTAGAGGTGTGACATATTCAAAATGAAATTGTAAAAGCTTGAGGCATGAACACTTACAGCTGTCAGTGTAGATTCTGAACTGAATCTTATTTTCCATGCAGTGTGCATAGTGACACTGCATCCTTTCCAGTGAAAAGAAAGGTTTGGTTTGTTTTCTATTTTTTGTCTGGCACTCTTGGCACGAAAAATGGACACGTGCAATAACCTGCTGATTTGAGGTGGGAAATTTTACAGAAACACTGAATGTTAAGGGAATAAATGAAATGGCACTATGGAAAAAATTTCCCCTCTGCAGAAGTTTATGTAAACATCCATAAGCTCCTGTTCAGTTTTTGTACACCACTGGGAAATTGTATTGATGTCATAATAAGAATGAAAAATAGTTAAAAGTCCTTCATTTCTCTAAATGATAAAAGGTATACAACAGATAATAAGGTATTTGGCATTGAGATATGAATTGCTTTCTCCGAAAAGGTAAAGAAAAATGACCCCCTCAGAGTCATATTCTAGGATAAAATAGGAGTAAATGCAAGATTTCACCTTTTGACTACACTAGTAAATTACCATATTTGAAATGTCTTTTCCCTGCAAACAGAGTTCCTGGTGCTGTAACTGCCTGTCCAATAAGATAATAGCTTTAACAGAATCTATAAAGGATCTGTAATTCTTATGGTGTAAATCCACCAGTATTCTTTTTATATACATGTTTTCGGTTTCATATTCAGTCCTGAGAAGCAAGAACCTTTTAAATAAAAATATGATTTGCATTTTTTGTGGTGAAATTTTTAAATCTTGACAATTCTAATGGATTTTACCATAAATAAATAAATTAATGAAACAAACCAACCTCTTCTGAATCTTGCTGCAGATATCTAAAAAGGAACTAAACTATTGAGATTGTATTAATCGCAGAATCATAATGTTACTTTTTATATGGAGCTTCAGGTATTCTCTATGGGAAAGAGTTAATTGAAAGATTTCAGAAGCTTTGTTAGGTATTATCATGCTAAGGAAATTGTTCTGTAATACTGATTTTTGTGGCCCTCTACAATCATACTCATTCAACTTTTATCTGAACATGGAATGCCCTTTCAGAGTGAATTTGAAAACCAAAGAATTACATAAAAAGAATTTTTATATTTTTGCATTATAATGATTTTCAACCAAGAATCCCCTGGCAGCTTAGAATATTAATTGAATGAGCCTGTCTGACGTATAGGCAAAGGTTCTGTCTTATAAATGAGTAAACTGATGTAGACAGACTGCATGGTAGAGACAGAAGCTAAGGTCATAGCTCTAGACTGTCTTCAGCTAGAGCAGCATTGAAGCATCTTTATCATTTTAAGCATGTGATTAAGTGTTATTACTGTTAATTCATTTGCTTATGTTCTGACTGCACTAGAAATTCATGCAAATGGTACTTAACTGCTGTCCCAATTTGAAGTAAGAGATCAGGGAAGAATGTGGTAGATTCAGACCTCAGCTTACCTGGCACGCTGTACACTGCAGTAGCCAAGAGATTTTGATGTCACTGCTTCTCCAAAAGTATATCCAAGAATGTTGACAAAAAATGACTTAATGAAGTGATTGGAGGAACATCTGGAAGCTTGTCAATAGCCTAGAAGTTACTTAGAAAACCGTCAAACCTTCACAGTCTGTACAGAGGGAACGGGGATCTTTATCTTAAGGGTCTATATGTATATCCTGATCTTTCTATTTTCATCTGCTATTTGATTTGCCCTGCTTTCTGACCTTTAAGGCCTCTTGACTGCTCTAAAACTTACGGATTTTTTCCTGAACTTGGGACCTTTGACTCAAAAGACTACAATCTTTCTTGTTCCTCTTTTTACCACCATAGGTAGCATGGGTAGTCTCTATGAAGTTTAGTAGAAATTACAGGTATGGGAATTAATATTTCTCTTCAGGAAGATGTGCTGCTAATGCTTATCTTACTGGGACTTGAACCTAGCTTGATAAGGATGAAAATTCAGATTTGTGTGTACAGTAACCATTGCAAGTATTGGGAATGTGATTGATTAATCTGACCTATTTAGCTGTCAAAAGGTATATGTCATCTCAAACATTGAGACCCCTCTCGGTAATCATTGGGGAAAACAATCATCTCCAAAGAGCAAATAATTTCATCTGTCACCCCAGACAGTTAACTCCTGTAACTTCTGTAACTTGCTCAGTGGTTCTTCAGTCTTTAGCTCCCATCTTGTTTGTACTCAGCCTCTTCTTGTGCTTTAGTTTCCAAATTACACTATTATTAACAGCCAATTGACCATATTTGGAATGAAATGGAATGGAATGGAATGGAATAGCTGAGCTGGAAGGGACCTACAAGGGTCATCGAGTCCAACTGCCTGAGCACTTTGGGGCTGACCAAAAGTGCAAGCATGTTATTAAGGGCATTGTCCAAATGCCTCTTAACCACTGACAGGCATGGGGCATTGACCACCGGAACTGCAACTGCATATTTAAATTACTTTGTCATGAAAGAACCAGAGTGATATTCATTTCTGTCATCTTTTTAATTTCCTTTTTTTTTTTTTTTTCCTCTTTCCACAAATTCTGCAACTCAGAGGCCTTGTCTTTTGTGGCAAAGTATCACCCATGCCTACATCTTACACTGTTTCGTGCCCATTCACTTACAGTATCCCATCCCTGGCAATCAAGGATCCAATTAAATTTGCTTATCTTTGTATTGATAAGGGAGGTAAAGGAAGAAAGGGAAAGATTGCAGCACGTGATAATTAATCAAAATGTCATCTATACAGACACACAAAATAGTGTTATTTATGCTTATATTCAGAAGCCCACATAAATTGCTATTTCTTTATACCTATGTTAGCAAATAAAAAGGGTCTTTGGCACAGACGGCAAATGGTGTGGCACAGTTCTTATTCCTTGAGAGGAACCCCTTCTCCCTAAAGCACATGGTCTTGTCCATGCATCTTGGTAGCACACGTGCAGTTTGTGCAGTTTTGTGTTGTGTCGGCTTGTGCTGCCCCGGGAAGCAGGTCTGTGTGTTGTGGGAGAAGGCTCATTGTCACAGGCCAAAGCTGTGCCAGGGGACACACTGGATGATCATGTATGTAACCCACCTCGGTCAGATTTTCTTTGAGAGACACATCTTTTTCCTTCTGCATTCTTGTAGTTGAACACTGTACCAGGAGTGAGGCAAAATGCATTTAATTTACAGGTAAAAGAGAATCAATTCACACTTAGATATTAAGTTGTGCTATGAAGAGGGGAAAAAGAGAAAGAGAAAAGCTACATAACTAGCTAGCTAGTATGTGTTGCATATAACGTATTATCAGCATCAGGGAAATTGAGAAGAGGAAAACAGAGTGGGTGTCCACTTAATGGTGTCTGGGGATACTCCAGGTTCAGTAAATTGCGTTATTCATTCCAGCACTACAGAGAGGCTCAAAGCAATGAAACAAATAACAGGAACTGATAGCAGAGCTTAACCAGCTTGTACATCTTTATCAGATAGACTCAGATTTTAAGCGGTTTTTTGAGAAAGTTATGCAGGATATGTTTTTCTGACTACATTAAAGATGCAAAGATGCCTTAAAGTTACATTTCTGAAAGTAATTATATTTACTGCTTTGCCAATTAAGTCCTCTAGAAGACTGTGACAAGTTTAGTTTCCTGTGATTTTTTAAAATAATTTGCCTTTAAACATATGAATCACTGGATAAATTAAATGCCTTTTCCTGTAACGATAGCTATAATCTAAATGCTTTGTCTGGAATCCCATCAGTACTGTATATTTGGCCAGCAAATGATTCATGTTGCATTAAATTACATTTCTGTTTTCCTGGGCTGCCTCTTCAAATTTTCTTGACACTTCAATTCATTAAGCAGATGGAGATGGAACATGTGACTGAAATATTTTGTTCAATAATACTTAAGTTCATTCCCTGCAAACCAGTGTAATCCACCACTCTTAGAGGAGGGTTGTTCCACTTCAGTACCTTTCCTAATAACGGGTTGAAGGCTCCCTTACAGAAATCCATTTCTGACAATTCATGCATAGTTGATTAAATACCTCTATTTAACCCCGCCTTTCCCTTGATAAATGCAAAGAAGCTGAAACTGGAAAGTTGTTGATTAAGATGATATTGGACAATTAATTATGTGTTGTAATAACCTTTGACCCAAGCAAACACTTCCTTTTTCTTTTAATCAGCTGAAATGAAAAGTGATCAAATAATTACATGTTCTTGTCTTCCAATCAAGCTGTAGGTAGAGAAGAGATGTTGAGAGGAAATCAAGCAGAACCTTAAAGAAAGTAACAATAATAATGAAACATGCAGAAGAAGAAATAAATCTCTTTTTTTTTTTTTTTTTTTAACTTACTTCGACATCATATAAAAAAGTGAAGCCCTCCTGAGATGGCTTCTGTTCTCAGCTTCATGTCGGTGTCACTAGGACATGAGAAGCTATTCCTGACCTTTGTGTTCATACCTGAGTGAAAAGGACCCATCATTTAGGAATGATTCTGCATCTGATTCTTCACAGGCTGCTTCCTTTGTGTCATTATTTCTCACAGCGGGGGAAATATTTCATGAAGCCTTCTCTGCACATGTGGAAAAAGGGGTAAAAATGAGGGGAAAAAACCTCGCAGTGCGTTGCATTAAGCGTCACACAAGAGGAATGTTTATACCTTCTCAGATCCCTCAGTCTTTGGAAGTCATTATCTTTCATGAAAAAGCAGTATCAGCTCTAGGCTTCTTCAGCCGTTTTGGATCCTGGGAAGTGATTTTGATCTTACTCCTCATGGAGTAAAACTGCATTGAATTTAATAAAATCCCAAAAGTGAGATGAGAATTTTGTATGGTTTTGGTTTTTGTCTTTTTTTCTGCATTGCATAATAATGAGTAGATCCTTCACTGGCTAAACCAACGTTTCTTGAGCCGAGGATCTTGATCAGTAGGAACATGTGTCTCTAGCAATGTGGTGCCTGCATCATGGTTTGGCAGTCTGAGGTACTGCATGGCTCACCGGCAAGGGTGCCTCTCCTCTTGCAGCTCTGGGGGAGCTCGGCATGGCTCTTCAGCTGCACTGGGAAGTGGGGACTTAACTACTCATACCCTCAGTGCTCTGAGCAGTGTCATCTTAGGTGTTACTAGAGGTCCCTATCCTTCAGCGACCAGAGTTTTGTAGGTATCTTAACTAGTGATGTTCAAATTAAATACTTAATGCTATCAAGTTATATACTGGTCAGTATTACCTGCCGCCTTTGGTCTTGAAAAGTTGCACCTACGTGTGTTCTGATTCAGCTAGCTATGGCTACAAAGTGAAAATATTCAGAGCAGAGAATAACAAACATAAATAAGCTTATTTGTTTAACAAGTCATTAAAACAGAAACAGGTTTTAGTCAAAATTATTACAGCAGTATAGGAAGAATCCCTTGTTTCTTACTAGTAAGTTTGTTAAAAATTGCTAAGAGATCTCCTACGTAATCAGTCGAATGAACTTGGCTATCTGCGGTTCTGAGTACTTAGAGTGTGAGCCTTTATAGTACTCAGTACATTTCTTTACTATACAAGAATACAATGTTACTGAAATGTATTTTCAGATCAGTGAATGATCATTAATATCCTTAGTATTAAAATGCCTTTCTAATGCTAGAAGTTTTCTTTGATTTTAACAAAGATTCAGAATGGTCCTCAAGCACATTTTATTTTATTTTGAACACTGAAATAATAATAGCTGCATTTAATTCAGTGTGTAATGAACTATTTATTTGACTTCATATAAAAGTGTTTCATCCTTTCATAAAATCTTCATGGAGATATGAAGATTTTCATATTCTTTTTAGGAGTACCAGCAGGATATGCAACATATAGTGCTGAGGTGGGATGGAGTACATTGTTCTCTCATGAATATCACTTTTGATCACATCATTAAGTACACAATCCTGCCATACAGATGAGCACGGTGTTTGTGACCCAGTGATGTGGATATTAATGAGCATCTTTCCTTGCATCTGACTTCGATTGAACTTTTCATCACCTTTGCTGTTTGGAGAGCTTTGCATCAATTCCAGTTAAGTCCTTGTAGGACTCGTTTAATTTCTTTTACATGACTGACCTTTCTCACACATGACTGGCTGTCACAAGCTGAAGAGACTGGTAGGTCTGGGTTTCTGAATCTTGAGCCATTTAACTGCATCAAGAGGAATTTTGCTGTAGGATAGGAATGAATGCCCGATTACTTAACTCATTACGTGCTTTAAAAATGATCCTGAGAGGTCAGACACAGACTTTCTAAAGCTCTTTGGGGTTTTTGTTTGTGGTTTGGTTTGGGTGGGTTTTTTGGGAGGGTGTTTCTCCCTCCCCTGCCCACAACTTAATAATAAAAATATCTAGGAATAATTACTAATTGAATCAACATTCAGTTTAAATATCCAGAACACCACTTTATCTTTAGAAGGTACAAAGGAATGCACCTTCATATTTGCACTAGCTGTATACCTTGTCTTGTATTCATTGGCTTTTCTAAATCAATGTGCACTGTTCCTGTTTAAAACCAGACAGTTTTTCTGGTGATGAACGACTGAAGTTAGTTTGATATTTGTACTATTCTTTTCAGTGCAGTAAAGCTAAATTGGCCATATATTCTATTCTTTCTGAAAGAGTACCATTTTTACTGATCTAGTTTAAAATCAAAGAAATTGTTTTAGGAATAGTGATGCATTCAATACGTTCAAAATCTGGGGGGGTTTTGTTCATTTTAGATTTAGGTTAGGATTCATCTGACATAAGGTAACGTTTCAAAAACTTAAACATCTAGTCTAAGCTAGTCTTTAGACTCCCTCTAATGCTCATGCAGAGAAATAGACTCCTCTAGAGGGTAATTTGTCCCAATTATCTTGGATATCATAGGTTTTGATTAGTGGCTTCTGGTAATTGTTTTTCGTCAAAGGAGCCTGGATGAGTACCTTAAACTTGATGCTTATCATTTTGATGGTTAAGGCTAGGTGAGGTAGACTCCACCACATGGGTTGTGAGGTACAGGTTCTCTTTCAGTCCACTACTGTACCAGATTTTTCAATATCTGAGACACATAAACCATGTAAAGCCTCTCCAGAGGCCTCTCCTCAGTGTCCTTCATGCTATTGATCAGCCTGGTAACTTTGTAAGCTTCAAAGGTATCACCATACTGTATATAAGTCCAGCTCTACACTAATTTCCTGCATGACTTATTACAGAAAAACAAAGATGAGGACTGTTTGTAGCTGGTGTCAAAGAAAAATCTGCCACAATACCTGCTTAAGTAATTAAGCAATAAGCACACCCGAATATCAGATTATTTGTTTTGGTTTTTTTGTTGTTTTGTTCTGTTTGCATTAAGTATAAATGGAAGAAAAATGCAGCAAAAGAGCCTTGGAATGACATTTATGTGCAGCCTCAATGTGATACTAGAGATAATATTTCATTTTTTTTCACAGCTACAAGGCAACAGGAAATAAAAATGGTGAGATTCAGCCAGATGACTTTAGTCAACTAATCATCAAAATAGTTCAACCGGAAGAGCAGTTTTTGGACAATAGCCAGATAAGTATATTCCTCATCTATGCCCTAATTTCTGACCAGAAATCTGTGGGGACACGTGTAGCACATTAAAAAGTTCAAACACATTCCAACATTGGCTCAGTTTCTCTCTCCAGCTAATGGATATTCTGTCTCTTTCCATGCCACAGCTAAAATTAAAGCCCTCTTTCTCTATGAAACCATCATTGGAGAAAATACTGTAGGGTATATTTATGTTTTAAGAAAATAATAAGCAATTCCATGTGGCCTGAAGAAGGCACTAAAGCTTACATTTTTATCCTTCAGATATAGGTCAAAGAGATGTAACTTGATATTTTCTTAGAACTATTTTATCAAGCTTTTCACTGAAAAAAGGTGATTTACTCAGTATTTTCTTAAAATACATCAGCAAATCACAATGTATTTGTATTTGTATTTCTTTACTTTATTTTTCCAATCTGAGGGATAAGCTGTTGCCAAAATGGTTTGTGCAGAGCTGGGCTGTGAAAACTGAGCATCAATTCAATTATTACAATGAGAAACAGGAAATTATTGGTTCACATATTATTCCAAATCTTTCTGCAACCTTGATATGGAGCTGCTGGATTCCTTCTAGTATTTGATATAGTAGAATTATCCTGTGATATAAAATGACAAAAACTGTACAATAAGATGGAATACAGATGAGCTTTAGAGAGAATCACATTATTTTTGTAGAAATAGAAACTATGGAAAGGTTCAGTTTGCACATGACAGTTAACAGCTATTTTTAATGTCACAGCTGGCATTAAGGAACTGCTGGGGAACATAGTATTTTCTTCATGAAGGTCTTCCTTTGAAAGTCATAGAATCATAGAATCATAGAATCATTGAGGTTGGAAAAGACCTCTAAGATCATCGAGTCCAACCGTCAACCCAACACCACCATGCCCACTAAACCATGGCCCTAAGCGCCTCATCTACACGTCTTTTAAATACCTCCAGGGATGGGGACTCAACCACTTCCCTGGGCAGCCTGTTCCAATGTTTCACCACTCTTTCAGTAAAGAAATTTTTCCTTACATCCAATCTAAACCTCCCCTGCCGCAACTTGAGGCCATTTCCTCTCGTCCTAGCGCTAGTTACTTGGGAGAAGAGACCGACACCCACCTCGCTACAACCTCCTTTCAGGTAGTTGTAGAGAGCGATGAGGTCTCCCCTCAGTCTCCTTTTCTCCAGGCTAAACAACCCCAGTTCCCTCAGCCGCTCCTCAGAAGACTTGTTCTCCAGACCCCTCACCAGCCTCGTTGCCCTTCTCTGGACACGCTCCAGCACCTCGACGTCCTTCTTGTAGTGAGGGGCCCAAAACTGAACACAGTATTCGAGGTGTGGCCTCACCAGTGCCGAGTACAAGTCATGAAGTTCTGCACTGTTATGCTAGACTCCTGTTTCTGACACCCAACTTATTTTCATTCAGGTATTGATGTGTGGTGCTGTGACTCATTGACACGGAAAACTTCCCTTGTGAACCACAAACAGGGCAAATGCTTGGAGAACTGTCAGTGTGCAGATGCAAAGCTGAGGTCAGGTGCTTCTCTGTCACTGATGCACCATGAATTTAAACCCTCACTTATCCATTGTTTATCTGCCTGCAAGTGGCTTGCTATTTCCTTTTTTATCTTACTAACCTTATGAGTAAATGCAACAGGAAAAAGTACCTTGAAGCTGAGGTCTTACAGAAGTCTGATATATTTCAAAGAGTTAAAACATCTGGAAAGAACTCATTGCCTCACCCCCAACAGAAAATGAGTGGACAGCTGGCCACTGGAAAAATTACTGCTAAGGACCATCGTGAAAAATTCACTATCATCTCACCCGTTAGTATTTTTTAGCTTTTTGGGGTTTTTTTGTTGTTGGTTTTGTTGTGGGTTTTGTTGTTGGTTTTGTTGTTGATTTCCTACATCTGGCTGGTTTTATTGTCTCTTGGCATGATCTGGTCACTTTGGAAAGTATTGTGATCATTAATTTTTCAAGGTGGCACCTTCCCATAGAAAATCCATAGGAGACATAATAGCATTAGTCCATGTACTGGTCCATGTTATTACTTCCATGGGTCAAACGTAGGAACAGGTTGCTCAGAGAGGTTCTAGAATATCTGTCCTTGGAGATGTTTAAAACACTATTGGACAAGGACCTGAGCAGCTAGATCTAAGGTGGATAATGGGTAAGAATTTATCCATTCTGAGTGGAGGGTTGAACCAGATGACATCCTGAGGGCCTGTTCCAACCTAAATTATTCTGTGATTGTATTATATTTCCGGGACAGTGAATTACCCACAAAAGTTAAGATGAGCCTGGGAACATTCAATTCATCAGGACCAGACTCCAAAGAAGATGATGGGATGAAACCCTTCCAAACCTTAGATTCTAGGCTCTAAATAGGCAGTTGTGCAATAGTTCAGCTTCAGTATTAATAATGGAAAGTGCTCTCCCTTTCCCACCTTCTCCAATTTTAAAATATTGTATGGCCAGGAAACTATACAACAACTTAGAATAGGTTTGCATTGCAAGTCTCCTGATGTTCAGGAGTGCTTCGTTTTTCAGGATTTGCTGATGTTCAGGATTTGCTTCCCTTTTCCTGGGGCACTGATTTACTACTCTAGTGTAAAAGAGTGTTATATTTACCTCTGTTGGAAAGTACCACTTGTCAAGGGAAGACATGGAGCTCTCAGTTCCCAGTGAATAGACATGTAGCCCTCCTGAATTAATTGTTTGGTTAGATGCTTTCCTGTCTGCCAAATCTTTCCTGTTCCCTGTTACAAAGTAATACTCTCAATGATATGAAATTATTCACTTCCCTAGATTCACTGTTCACAATTAGCTATTACAGGTTATAGTGATAAATAAGTATTTGGCACTGTTGAATGTATAGTCCTTGACTGTATGTGCCTAGCTTAGGTGCTCTGTATTATATTCCTGAGGCCAAGCAATTTTTTTTTTTTTTTAAGAATAGCAACCCTTAAAATAAGGCAGCTCAAGGAATTTGGCTCTAGCTCACCAATATCTACTAAGGTGAGTTATTAGCAAAGCCAGAAAGAAACACAAATATTTAGACTCTCAGACCATTTTTCTAGCCACAAATCCCCTCAGGCAAGGATAGATTGATTTCTAAAAGGTCCTTTCCTCCATAACATAGTTGGCTCAGGTTTAACTGACACTACGCTGGAAGTTGGCAATGCTAAAATGAGAAAGTTCATCTGCTGTCTTCTAGGATAGCACACAGTTATGTGGGTATGTATTATCAAATGTCCACACTGTATGTCTACAAACAAACCTCAAGCTTTTATTCCTGATCTGGGTACATGGGGTTTATAACGATAGGGAAACAAAGATATACGGTCTTCTACCAATGCTCTATGACGGTTACGCTTCCCAGTATCGAAATACCTTCAAGAACAAGGTATGCTGTGACTTTTCCTCCCAAGGTCTTTCCTTTAGTTTAATTCCTAGTGACACTGGCTCCATGTTGTAGGGGCAGTGCAGATGGTAAATTCACACCTGTCGCATATTTTGCACCTTGTCAGAACCTGCCATGGCATGGAGTCTCTGGGAGTGACAGTATTATTAAACGTCTTCTGGCAGAAGCTTCAGAAATCAACGCTAAGCTCAGATATGCCATGAAAAGCTGTAATTTTTTTTTTTTGAGAACAGAAGAAAAACAGCTCTCTGCTGTGATACAGAACTAAAGAAGGACAAAGGAGCCCAAGAGAATTCCTGTTTTGGAAATACTGTGTGGTAATATAGTATAGTAGGGAAAAAAAACCCAAAAAAACCAAAACAAACCTTTGAGAAAGAGAGAGTGAAAAAATCTCAATGATCAAGATTTTTAGGATAATAAAAGCCTTGATATTTGTTAACTTTGATTAAGGCTCAGCATATTGAAACCTCAGCTGATTTATTTCAAGAGAATTGTCCCAATCCTTTCAACATCACAAACACACAGCCTTAACTTAATTAGTTGGGAATCTGGAATCACCATGTTGACATCACAAGAATTATTTTAGCTTTATAAAATTATCTGGAAAATCAGAATCAGATTAAGTATGTCATCAACACACATAATCAGTGCTGCACTGATTATGAAGGGAGCAAACACCTTTCCTACCCAACAGATTCATTCACCAAAAAAAAGCCTGGGAGAAATTTGATGTTAAATCAGAGGAATATCATTTCATATGTGAGATTTTAAGTAATAGCACTGAAGAAAATGGCACCAACAGAAATAAATGAAAAGGCTTGCTCCTTTATGGTTTATGGTTTCACACTTTCTCCTCTACTTCTGGCTAATGAGAGTGGAAACTATACAGCAATTCTGAAAATGGCCTAGTGATAGCAACTAGTTTTGCTGGTCTCAGGAGCTAAGGAGATTGCTATCATATTTTATACACTTTATTACTTTAGAGATTTTATTTTGGGTTGTACAAGGTCTTGGCAAATGTTTAGTGACCAAAAGACCTGCCTTACCAGGTTTGTGCATCAGCTTACCTTCATGATGATTTCATATATTCTATTAATAGCTGCAGAATCTCAAGATTCAAGACTTTAGAGCAATGTTACATTCTCTTAGGCATGGTGGGATAAATTTTCAGCCTGATCAGATGTGAAGCTCCAAAATGCACATCTTCCTCTCCACTCATTAGGGAAAGGAAGAATAGTTTTAGGGCTTGGCAAGAGTTCATACTTCAAAAACATCAGCTAGTGTCAACTAAACTTCTACGCAATAAAATGTACTATAAGATTCTCCAGATTTCTACTTGCACTGAGGTCTCTAGGAAATAATAAAGTCCTCTGCATGTTATATCGATGGGTGTAATTTATCTCACAATAAAGGGGTCTCCTGTTTCCATCCTCTGCCTCCCCTCTCCTTTGCCGCTCTCCTCTGCACCAAGAGCACCAAGTTTAGTCATCCTGCTTCTTTCAACCACACTGGAGAGCTGATACTCCATCTCTTTTCTGCTCTGAACCCTGCAAACCCGCAGCAGTGCTGAGGGGAACATGTCTGTCCTGTGGAGGGGAGCAGCACTATGGCACGAGCTGGGCTCAGAGCAGCGTGCTGGCATGAAGGTGATGAAGGTGGGAAGTAATGAGATCCTGAGTGATGAAACATGAAGAGCAGTTCAGTCATCTTACAGGACTGCCTCTCCCTCCTTTCATCCTCTCAGCCCTCTTGTTTCCCTGGATCACTGGCTTTGGTTTCCAGGCTGATCTTTCTCTGAATAAATCCATCATCCCCCTAATTTTTCTTCTGCATAAAATAAATAAAAGTAGAGACTTTGGACAAGTACTCGTATTGAGTCTTGAGAGACAGTCTTAGTGCTTATAACATTGGTTATTGTAGCAATGTGAATAACACTTTCATGTCTAAGAAAATTGTTGTATAGTAAATAGATGAGAAACTGGCTAAACTCTTCATTCTGTGAACTTCTTACAAACATTTCCTTAAAATTCAGTGGGTTTAGAAACCTGAGTAATCAGAAGATCTGACCCTAAAAGATCCTGGAGAATTGAGCAAAAGTAGTTCCAGGCTGATATACTCATTTTAATAAAACAGTAAGTTTAATACATGAATATCCTACTGAAAAACCAATTATTTTTTCAACAGAGTAAACCAGTTATTAAAGCTGGTTTTTAATTAAAATCATCTCAAGTGCATTTGTGCACAAATGGACAGCACAGGGCTTTTTAAGTAATCACTCTGAACACCCAGAACAGCTAAAAGTTTATCTAAGGTAAATTGAATTTATTTTTTCTCTTGAGATAAAAATTGTGCTTATAGCCAGAAAAATATATAAAAAAGTTAATTTGTTTAATTTTATCTCCATGTCTGTATGAGCTCTAATTTTCTTCTTCTTTTCCCAGCCTCATCAATGTGACTGCAGTCCTGCAAGCACTGAGAGTCAGGGTGTAACATGTCCAAGGACAGTTCCTCTGGCTCTGCAGCATGTCAAAAGGAGTTTTAGGGCTGGGGTGGACTTTCACATTGTCCTGGTTTCGGCAGGGATAGAGTTAATTTCCTTCCTAGTAGCTGGTACAGTGCTGTGTTTTGGATTTAGGGTGAGAACAATGTTGATAACACACCGATGTTTTAGTTGTTGCTAGGTAGTGCTTAC
>NW_008795932.1:3926169-3942122 GCF_000699145.1 Aptenodytes forsteri
CGGGGGGGGAGTGAGGAGCAGCTGCGTGGTGCTTAGTTGCCGACTGAGGTTAAACCACGACACACATCCACTTTAAATTGCAGTATGATCTAAAGGGGTCGAGCCAATGGCAGAAAATCAAAGCAGTGTTTTGTTGAGTTGATACAGCTATTTGCAGATTGCAGATTGAACAATTTTTTGCTATTAGCTTTAACAAGTAGGTTTTACTATAGGAGATAATCTGCCCCTTTACTGGTAGTATGGCTGAAAAATTACCTTCCATTCACTTACAGAGTTGCCCAATCTTCAATGTACTTCTACTCTTAACTAGGGCTACTTTAATCAGAAAAAAAAACCACCCAGACTATCTCTTTCTGATACGTTGAAGATGTTCCCATCCTCTTCTTCCCAGATGCTCCTTTCAGTCTCATTAGAGGTTTTGAACCCTATGTTGACATTTGCCACGCAAACCAGATGACGCAGCATTTGCACAGCCTGGGGAATAAGGAACCTTTTGAGCTACATCAGTGTTTGACAGAACAGACACCTTCTGTATCCGTTCCTGCTTCAGTATCCCAGCCTCGCTGTCTGCCACAGGCTCTCCTGGCCTCAGCTGAATTACTCATTTGTATAGCTGAGTACAGGCTAATGGGTTTGGAGTTGCCCAGTGAAAGGTAATCATTATTACTCATTTAACCTTTTTTTGCTTATTTTTTAATTTTATTTTTCCAACCGATCTCCAGCTGTGCTTACCTGTCAAGAGTAACAATGCTACTCCTAGAATAAAACCTGAAGGAGTAAACTTGGCAACGTTCAAGCACATTCATCTCCCAAATAACTGTAATGTGCTGGTCCGTCAATATGAGTGTGTGGTTCACCGTTTGGGTTTTGTATTCGATTGCAGTGCTGATGTAAAGAGAAATGAAACCGCATGGTGTGTTGTGCTGGCCTAGAAAATTTAGACTACTTTTCCTCAGTTTCCCACAGCCACGCTATTATGATTTTGGAGTAGGTATGCTGATGCAATTGACCTTGCCTTATAAGTGTATTTATGACCATTTCTGCAGGACATGTCCCTTGTACCCCTATGCTAAGCGACTCACGCTACAAGAGGTGCCAAATGACCGCTAACTTCAGCAGGGCCAGATTCCATCCCTCAAGAATGCAAATTAGGAGAGCAATGCGCAGTAACACAGACGGCACAGTAAATTAAATAAGAAATATATAATTTTTTTTACAGGGGAAAAAAAGCCCCTTTAATTTAAAACAAAGAAAATAAAGAAGATCCAGAATGAACTTATAATTGAAGTTTAATTGTCACCTTCCATAAAAGTAAAAATGCATAAACTTTAAGAGCAAGCAATCACAGTTAAAAGCATAACATGAGCATCTGGTTCTTCCATATTACGGATGATATGTTAATATATGATCTAAACATCATCTCTAATGTTTTATAAACAAAGATAAATTAACAGGATCAATTTTCCCTAGCAAATATTCTCCACCTAACAGGATAATCTTTAAACACTAATAAAATAAACCACAAATCATATTTACTCTTGGGCTTACTCTCTTGCTGCAATTTAGCCTAGCTTGTGACAATATGGCAAACTCTATTAGCAAGAACATAATTTACTTTTTTCCTCCAAAGAATTAGTTTTCTTTTAAGGTGGTTTTCCATAGATACAGTTACTCTCAGAGTAAATGAATTAATAATAATTAATATTTACTTATTAAATTAACTAATTTAATTAAATAATTAACTTAATCTGAGTTTTCCATAACATATACATCCAGTACTATGAGCATTCATGTATTAAAGATTACAACTGTTCTTTGTATCTAACAAGAAGACATTTATTCATAAAAGTACATAGGTGTATTATCAAGTCTGCACATGATTAGAACTATGAGAATTATACGTACATGGTAATTCAAAGCAAAGATGATTTCCTGAATTAAGATTCCTGTCCAGAATAATCACAAGTTGTCCAATGCACTTCATGGGTGGAGAGGCCGTTCTAAATGTATTTGGTTTTGACCCAAAATTCATTCATAGAACACTTAGTATGAATGTTCCAGGGGGGGCAAGAAATGGAAACGTTACTTTCTCAGTGAATCAGTAGATGAAGGTCATCCAGCAATACAGCTGGGAAAAAAAAAACCTCACTATGAAGAACTGTGCATATGTTTACATGATCACAAGCAACTGAAGATGTGTTTGGAGGTTTTCTCCTCTCAGATGGAGTCCTCAGCTAATAAATTGTTCCAGCTGACTCTTTTCACTGAGACGTGTACGATCAGTCAGTTACCAGGTCTTACCTGAAAGAAAATTAACATTCTCTTGGAAAGTAATAGTTTCTTCGAGTACATCTAACTACACCTTTTGTCTAGGCAAACTGCCAGAAAACTGGGAAGGTCAGAAAATAGGTGAGCAGAGACATGGCTAAACTGCACCAGCCAAACTTCCACAGTAAAAAAAAAGAAAGAAAAAAAGCGATGAAATAAGCTGGTCCTTTGGTTACAAATGGGAAAACAATGTATATGGATTTTTTCCACCCAGGTGCCAAGTCTAAATTCTTAGTGGTACTGTATAGCAAAGAATCTACCAACAGACGTAAATGTTGCATGCCTTACCTAGAACCAGAGGGAACCATCGTTTCCTACTGATGGTGTTTCATGATTGAATGTGTGTCTTAGAAAAGAAAACAAAAAAACAAACAAAACCCAAAACCAATAACAAAATCCCCTAGAGTTGAGATAATTAAGGGATTGGAACATCCTTCATATGAGGAAAGATTGAGAGAGCTGGGACTGTTCAGCTTGGAGAAGAGAAAGCTCAGGAGGGTTTTATCCCTCTGTATAAATACTGGATTGGAGGAGAAGATGATGAGGGAGACAGACTTTTCCTGGAAGAAAGGTCAAGAAGGCAACATTATGAAACCTTTTTCCTTGCCTTTAAATGCAGATATAGACAAGCAGGATTCTCACAATGTCTTCATCTCTGTTGCCAAGATTAATCTGTATAACTTAGATACAGTATAGATATCTGAATTCAAAGGTCAGTCACTCCAACTTGCCTTTCCAGTAAGTGGCAGAAATAATTGCCCAGAAGATGAATGAGATCATAGTCCCTTTCAGAGGGGGAATTTAATCCACCTTCCTCTATTGCTGACTTAAAGTTAAGATTGCTGTGCCCCAACATAAACACCTGATACATAGGATTAATCTTGTTTGTATATGCCAATGGTGCTACATGATGGCATCCTGCAATCTACAGTACTTGGTAAATGAAAAATAATGTGGGAAAAATGTCTTCAAAAAGTTGTTGCAATGAGCTCCAGTCCTCTGTGTATTGCTAGAGACACACCAGAAAAACTACTCTTTAGTTTTCTTTCGTCCTGTTCATCCAAATTTGCTTCCTACTCTTTCTACTTACGAAATCAAGCAGATAATTCTCCATAAGCCGGGCCCTCATTAAAAGATCTTGTGCTACCAAGTACCCACAGTGGGGATTCTTCACAATTAACTTTAGATCTGTAGTACATAAACATCATCATTTGAGCTAGGCATCTCAGCATGGTCAGGAGACCAGCTCCCACTCTAAGCTACTTGAAACTTCATTTTTTTCTAAGCAATTTCATTATTGTTTGTTTGTTTTCCTGAATATGTTTTAGTTAGTCAAGTGTGTGGGGTTTGGTTTCTTTGGTTTTGTTTTTCTTTTTAATTTTAACTAATGTAAGGGAAGAGAAAAAAGGAAACCTTCATTTTTCAGTTAAGTTTTTAGGGTTGGATTCTCAAAAAAAGTGCTTACAGGAGATAAAATGGGATCAAAGGCATTAAAATAAAAACCCAAACCAAAACTGCCCAAACCCTCCACAGTAAACAGCATTCCTCACCAGCTCTGCCTGTTTATGAGTAACTCTCTTATCCTATAGTCTCCCAAAGCATACCCTTATTTTTTTCGCCTGTAAGACAAGACCTTGGCTGTATGTAAGCATTACGAGATTTAATTTTAAGAGAATAGTGGGAGAGAAGGCTCTAATTCCATGCTGGGCATTTGCTGGTGAGACCCTCCACAGTAAACAGCATTCCTCACCAGCTCTGCCTGTTTATGAGTAACTCTCTTATCCTATAGTCTCCCAAAGCATACCCTTATTTTTTTCGCCTGTAAGACAAGACCTTGGCTGTATGTAAGCATTACGAGATTTAATTTTAAGAGAATAGTGGGAGAGAAGGCTCTAATTCCATGCTGGGCATTTGCTGGTGAGTCCATGCCTGAATACACAAATGAAACAAAAAAAATGGGGAGAATTATGCTAGATGTACATGACATGCCAGACAAAGTTATCTGTTCAATGTTTTATTTCTCCTCCCCATCTGAACTGTTACACAATAGTTCGAGTTTAAGAGCTCAAGGTAGTTTCTGTAGCCACTGCCTGACTGATGCTTCCTCTGATTAATACTAAATACAGAGGTAGATCCCTGTCCTCAGAGGAAGGAAGAAAAACTATTTTGACACTTCTGTTTGAATCTATCATCATCCAGGGGTAGCACATAATGTATCAATGCATGCATGAGGCACTAGGAGTCATACGGAAGAAGAGGATCTGGCAGGCAAGATATCTGATAAATCTGCCCTGAGTAAGATCAGTGCATCCAAACTGGAACAGAGCAAGGGTTACTCATGCTGCGACTGAGGTTCAAAATGTATGATCCTGACTCTCTGTCTTTGCGACCTTGTAACCCAAGATGATTGACAATCCACCAGCAAGCCCATTTTCTTCTCTTAGGAAAACAGCGACAGCTGTCTCCAAAGCAACCTACAGGAAACAGGTAGTAATATGTCTTCAGTCATCCTTTCACCAAGCAAATTACAGTATTCTGGACAGGGTAAGAAAGACGCCATCTGTTATTCCTCTTGATGAAATGTTTAGTGTGGGAACATTTTTTACCTTGCAAGGTGGTCTCAGAGGCATAAAGCAGCTCTACCACACATCTGTCTGTCACTGAGGCATTACTTCAGCTACTAATGCCTCCTCTCCTGCTCACATTAGATTGATTTATAGCTCAGTTTTGTCTTTTCTTCTTTTTTCTTTCTTCTTTCCCCCAACCCTTTTTTCTAATTACAAGAAGTTTTGAGTTTTTGGGTTTTGCTTTTGGGTTTTTTTTTTCACATCTGTCACTGTGGAGTAGCTAAATTGTCCTGACAACTCTTTCAGCTGATGTTCTATACTAAAGATTCTTCTTCATACATTGGTTTGCTATTGGAGGTTTCCTGTGTTTAACACACATTTCAGTGGAAAGCGGACTGGATTTCCAACATATTCATGTGAATTTTCTGTTTATAACAACACTTCCCCCCCCTTTATTCTTCCATAGTTTGAAGGGCAAGCAAACTACCTCTGGTCCTTTTGGAATAGGTGAAAACTGGTCCCCAAATGAATGTCCTGCAGAATTATGCAGAGGTGATTTTGACAGGGTTTTATAAAAGTGTATGAAAGAAAAACACCCTTCAAACCTCTAGAGAATAACAGAAAATTGCCTAATGTCTACAGGTTTTTTGAATAGTCTAGTAGAAATCTGTGCCATATACACCAGTGTCTGACTAATTCTCATTTTGTAAAAAATATTCTCCATTAGTAACAATCAGGTTCTTTTATAAGAAAATAATATATTTTGTTAGCATAGTCCTAACAGTACATAGCATAACTCAACAAAACACAAAAGTACTATTAAGCACTTAGCCAAATAAAGGTATAAGTCAAGAGCTGAGATATCTGCCCCAAAGCAATACATAGAATTTTGGTTTGGTTAAATGTACATTTATCTTCTTCAGCATCACACTAAGTGTTGCCAGCCAGGTAGTTTAAAAAGAAACCTCTGTCAATTATTACTTCCATGTGCACAGCTAGAGGGCCAGTATCATGTCTTTGATACCACATCAGACCTATCACTTGCAAACTGAGCAGTACCTGCTTGAGTAATCCCTAACAGCTCATGAACATTGGAACCACCAAACATCATGAGCAGATCATTTTCCTCCCTGCTTGCTATAAAAGGATAGGTTCAGTTACTTTTCTGGAATTCTGCAGGATAGCATTTATAACTAGTAGGGCTGCTTCAGACCTGGCTACATGCAATGCTCACTCATGTAGGTCACCTGAACTTCTAATCTGATGCTTTCAAATACAGCATCCTCCAGAAATGCCCTCTTATGTGCTAAAATATGTAACTGTTCCTTCAAAACTCTTGGTTTTACTCTTGAAAAATTAAGTATCTGAAGCTTTCCCAAGACACAAACCAGGCAACAGCAAGCAATTCCAAGAGTAGGCCAAGCTTGGAAAGAATAAATGAATGATAGCAACTGTATTGCAAACTCCTGACCTTCGCATACGTCTCTTAACAGCTATAGTTCTTCAAATGTTTTAAATTTCAGCCAGTGTGCTTGGCCACTGAAAAGTAATGTGGTTTACAGCTGGCAAAACAGGTAACAGATTTGGTCCAACAGGCAATATAAGAGATTCATTAGGTTATTCATTTTCCCTTCATCCTCCTTTTTCTCTCAACAAATGATCTATTTTATTAAACATTACAACATATTACAGAGTATTTTTATTCTGATGTGTGACATATGCATTCCACCAGCATTACCTGTTTCAATGTTTTGTGTACTTTAGACATTCTAGTTTGTAATATATCTGCCTCCATCCTATGTTTCTGTGTTTAGAGGAGTGAAACACCCCTGAATAATAAATACACAGATTAGCTCTATCTGTCTTGTCCAAAATGTGCTGATTCTGCTGGAAAACAGTTGTATTGTCTGTTATGGGCTTTGGCCTAAGCCGGAACTATTCACAGAATTAAGACAGTTAGGCCCTAATTCAGAATTTGTTCCTTACTGAGGGAAAGACTTAAGCCACTGAACTCAAAAGGATTAAGCGTGTGCTGAAAATAGAGCTGTTGGTTAAGTACTTTCCTAAAGGAAGTCTTTATGCAGACCTCTGCTTTTATTCCTCCAACAAACAACTTTATCTCATGGTCACTTTCTAACAAAGATTAATGCTAATACATTTTTAATGTTCAGATTATCTGGATTCTCTTTGACCCAGTTCAATTGATTCTTTACATGAAACAGGACACTAGACTTTCAGTTGCTTTTCCTTCATTTCAGTTTCTCTATTTTTAATCATTCATTAAAATTTAAATGAGAAATCAGCAATATTCTCATGTTGAAGCCCTGTTTTGTATGCATGAAAATCAATGGTAAAGTGTTTATTGAATTAAATGGAACAGTATCTGGTGTTTTATATGTATCGATCTAATAAGATAACGTCTTAACTATTTGCTATTTAGAGAGTTCAGCATAACCTTACAGTGTCCCTAGAACTGATAAAATCAGACAGCGTGATATGAAATGGCAAGATGCCCATAGACTTTCAAGAGGAAAAGAATGTGAGATAGATAAGTATCTTTAGTATATTGTGTGCTTTTGTCTAAGGGCTGATTCCATGTTAACAAGTAGTGTGGTGCAGCAGAGGGAGATCTGGAAAGCGAAACAGTTTGTGAAGATAGTTGAGGTCCACACAACCTGTTTTTCAAGGTTTTTATTTAAATCTGTCATGATATTAATTCATGGACCGAATGCATGTCTGTGGCTTGAGAATTGTACTGAAGCAGGTCTTCCAGTTTAGTTTCATCTAAAAGGAATGTAGTGTGCATGCACAAAGAGCACCCTCTGATACAACCCAAAACGTATCATTGGTATGAACCAAAGCATACTGAGGGGTATCTTGAGAGGTTCTCTTCAAAAGAGCATTCTTGATCTGAAATCAAATGCTAGCAAGATGGGAATGTCAGTGACTGAGCAAGAAGGAAGTCTTCTTGAGTTGTTAGAGCTGACGACATCATAACCTGAGGCAGAAAAACAAAATAACATGTTAGGAACACAGAAGATGGAAATGTGCTCTTACATTATATGGGTGAGAAAGACCATATTCATCTCGTAAAGTAATATGATTAAAAAATATTTCAAACATTTAAAATGTGTTTATGTTTAAGACAAGCTAAAGATAGTTCTGCAGCAATTTCTTAATGAGCTTTTAGTGGAAACACTGATGTAACCTCAGATATAAAAGTATGAAAGCCCTATCTCTATTACTTGACTTTGATCACTGAACTTGGCTGGATTTCTCAACAGAGCTGGCATAAATATATATAAATATACGTACTGAAGGAGAACCTGCTAGAATTAGAGGTGAAGGAATGTTCTCTAGAAATGATTAATTTGGTACCTAATGTTGTTATAATTATTGCTGTTATTTTATCTTCCTTTATTTGAGATAAAATCATAAGATTGTAAAGAACAAGCCATTTCCCACAGCGTTCCTCCTCTTTATCAGAAAGGACAGGCTTTCAAATCATGCTGTGGATTTGCTTTCAAAGACTGAAATTCATAGAGTTGGAAAAATTTCAGATATATGCTTTTGACTTCTTCTATCCCTTCCCTCCTTTTAAAGAGATGCAGTAAAATGACATTGGTTAGGGGAGGCATGAGACTATTTTGACATAGAATCAAATAACAACTGAGGTTGAAAGGGACCTTGAAAGATCATCTGTTCCAACATTTTGTGGGAAAGGGAGCATAGATTAGGTTATTCAAGCACCCTGTCCAATTGCATCTTGAAAACCTCCAGTGATGTGGATTCTACCACATCCCTTTGGAGGTTGTTCCAGTGGTTGTTCTCACTATAAAAAATTTCTTTCTTATACCAATATGAAACCTCTCCTGGTGCAACTTGTATCCATTGCCCCTTGTCTTCTCCATGTGGCTCCCTGTGAAGAGAGAGCCTCTGTTCTCTTTGTAGCCACCCTTTAAGTACTGGAATACTGTGATGAGGTCCTCCCTGAACCTTCTCTTCTCCAAGGAGAAAAGACCTAACTCCTTCAGCTGTTCCTCATAGGGCAGGTTCTCCAGCCCTTTGATCATCTTCTTGGCCCTCCTTTGGACCCTCTCCAGTCTGTCCATGCCTTTTTTGAATTGTGGGGACCAGAACTAGGCACAGTACCAACAAGCACTGAGTAGAGTGGGATGATCAGGTCTCTCTCTCTGCCCTTGCAGATGCAACTGGGGATCTGATTTGCCATCATGCTGCAGAGGCTCACTGCTGACTCATATTTAGCTGGTTGTCCACCAGGACCTCCAGGTCCCTTTCAGCAAGGCTGCTCCCCAGCCACACAGATCCTAGCCTCCACTGGGATCTTTGGTTATGTCATCCCAGTTACAGGACTTTGCACTTGTCTTTGTTAAACTTCATACAGCTATTGCTTGCCCACTCCTCCAGCCTGTTCAGGTCTCTTTGTAAGATGTCTCTCCCTTCTGATGTGTCCTTCTCACCACCCAGTTTAGTGTCATCAACAAGCTTGGTGAGAGTGCTTTTAATCCCATCACCCAGATAATTTATGATGATGTTGAACAGTGTGGGGCCCAGTGCTGATCCATGGGGGACCCCACTTGTGACAGGCTGCCAGCCTCAGTAAAAAACATTGATCACCACCCTCTGAGTATGGCCAATTTCCTACCCATCTCGCAGACCACCCATCCTGTCTGTATCTTACCAGTTTGTCTAGGCAGAGGCTGTGGGAAACAGTGTCGAACGCTTTGCTGAAGTCCAGGTAAACATTATCCACTGCTCTCCCAGTGTTGACAGAGAATGTTATTTTGTTGTAGAAGGTGATCAGGTTAGTCTGGCATGATTTGCCTTTGGTAAATCCCAGTTGACTTTTCCCAATCACCTGCTTCATTTAGTTTGTGATAATTTCTAGAATGACTTGTTCCATTATTTTTACATGAATTGAAATTAGACTAATGGGCCTGTAGTTTTCTGGGTCCTCTTTTGGCCCTTCTTGCAGATGGGTATGACATTTGCCCTCTTTGAGTTATCAGGGATATCCCCTAACCACCATGACTTTTCAAAGACTATAAGACAGTGGCCTTGCAACAATGCCAGCCACTTCTCTCCACAACCTGGGATGGATTCTGTCCATGACCATAGATTTATGTGGGTTGAGCCCTTGAACGAAGCTGCAGACCAGCCTTTCCTCCTCTACTGGTGGGTCAACATGTTTTCTTGTAGCTATTTGATCCTGTGATCTGGGGTCCAGCTACAGCGGTAAAGACAGAGGCAAAGAAAGTATTGAGAACCTCTGCCTTGTCAGCATTATTACTGACCAGTTTCTCTGCCCTGTTTAGCAATGGGCCTATGTCTTCGCTGTGCTTCTGCTTACTGCTCAAATATCTGAAAAACCTGTTGTTGTTGTTCTTGACATCTTTGTCCAATTTCAGTTCTAGCTGAGCCTTAACCTTCCTGACTTCACCTCTTCATGCCCTAGCAAGGTTCTTGTAGTCCTCGATGGCTATTTGGGCTGCCTTCCTTAGCTGGTATGCTTCTTTTTTGCTTTTAAGCACACCCAAAAGCTCTTTGTTAGGCCAGGGTGGTTTCTTGTCCTGCCTTCTTCCTTTCCCTAGTATGGAATGCACTGCTCCTGTTCTTCCAGGAGGCTGTTCTTGAATAACTCCCAGCACTCACAGGCTCCTTGGATGCTTCCCATTGAATCCCTCGCAGCTGGGCTCTGAGACTATTGAAGTTGGCTCTTCTAAAATCCATGGTCTTTGTCCTACTACTGGTCTTCAGGTATGCTCAGCAGGATCTTAAACTCCACAATGTTGTTGTCACTGTATTCAGGGTTACTATTGGTAGCTATGTTGTCAAGTAAGTCTTCTCAGTCTGTAAGCAGTAAATCCAGCAATGCATTGTTCTGAGTCGGCATGTTCAGCAGGAAGCAGTCCTCAACGCATTCCAGGAACCTGATGGATGACTTGTGCACCGCTGTGTTGTTTTCCCAACAAATGTCTGGGTAATTTAAGTCACTCATGAGGATCAGGTTCTGTTGGCCCAAGACTTCTTTGAGCAGCTGAAGTAAGGTTTCATTAGCTTCATCTTCTTTGTCTAAAATTCTTTCATTTAAAAACATAACTTAGAACTTGTAAAGAGATGGAAGAGCTTAAAGGGGGAATAGAGATATGATTCCTGTCATTATTCTTCTCTTATTTTTATTAGTCACGTAATTTTTGGAAGACATGCTTACACAAGCATGTTGCCTTGTTGGACATGCCATCTTGATGGAAGAGAGCATATGCCCAAAACAGCTTGCAATTTATCTGAAAACAGGATGCAAGAAAATATAGATAATAAGTTTTGGTCCTGAATCTTAAAAAATATGCCTGAAAGTCCTACCACAATTAATAGCATCACTCATTCATTTGGAATAAAGTATGGATTACGTATCTTATTGTGCAAGCAACCACACAGGGAAGACGAAGGAAATAAAAGAGATAAGAGTAGCAATGCGGTAAGATACAGTGACTCTAGATATGTTGGTATCTTGTGGTGGAGGATGATATGGGGACATCTGGCTTGACTCTGTGTCTGAAGGCAGGTTGGGCTCAGAACAGCACATCCCAAAGAAACCATCTCTTTTAGAGTCTTGGACTGGGTCATGTCTCAGCATAGCTTAATTGATGTCAGGAAGAGCTGTGTATTTCCACAAGATATATTGCATTGCTTCCTTTGGATGGGCTATTTCAGGTCACTGGTAGGTCAGGGACTGCTTCACTATGCTCTGCTGAGCGGCATATATGAGCTGTTTGGCTGGCCCAGATTAATTCATAGGTATTCTGTTCTCTGATTTTGGTTTGCTTAATTATTTTCCCAACCTTACTGAAAGACTTTGAGTATTTTCATTCACTTTAAATACCTAAGGCTAACCATCTCACTTCTCCAAATCTCAGATATTTGTAATTGGGTGATAGAAATGTATGGCAATTTATGTGTTATTTCCTCTAGCCCTCTTCTTATCTATTCTTTCACACACATAAGGAACCTCAAATAGGCATCAGTGCCTGTGCATCGACAACAAAAGCCAGTCAAATACTTTTTCTTGCCAATGTAAATTGTGTTGTATGATTTCATTCCCCAAATCCTTTGAAGGCACACATTTACTACCAAATATTGTGATACATTTTTTCATTGTATATGAATCAATATATTCACCTAGAATCATTAAGAAATTGAGATTTGTCTGCATAGACCAAATATTTGTGAATAGAGTCCATAATATTTAGCAAAAAGTGGATTAGTAGTAAGTACTGGCTAATGATGCACTTGACTAAAGTTTCTTTTTTTTTTTCCAATTGGTTAGAAGTAAGTAGTTGATTATATTTAATAGACCATGTTAATTACTGCATCTTTGAAATTTATTGAACAATTAAAATAAAGCACCAGAGACTTGTTATACCAAAGGGAACGATCCTACAGCGAGTGTTACACGAAGGGACAATTAAACGACCTAATACCACTGAGCCTGTTCCAGCTGATAATTCCACATATCTATTAACAGAGTTCGAGCCTAAACTTCATTCTGTGTTTTGTCACTGCATTAACCACCATGTTCAAGGATCTGACCTAAATTCCTTTTTAGTTACTGGCAGAACTCTCACAGACTGCAGTGTGCTTTGGATCAGGCATCCCAAATGACTGGCTTTTCGGCCTAAAATAATGGAAGTCTACCAAAGTGATTTGTCACCTTCGCATGATGTTCACACATACTAATGAGTTCTGAAAATGTTAATTTGCTTTGTTCCCAGATCAAATACACTGTTCTGTCAGACTAAAATAAGTTCAGAGCCAACAAATTTACATGAGTGTAGTTTATTCTGAAAACATTTACATGTCATTAATAAATTAACATAATATGATGTTCAGAGCATATTTAACTGTGACTGGGAGCTCCTGGAATTGTGGGCAGTGGAAAGAACACAGTTTTTCTGTGTGGTGGGTTTTTTTAGGCATCCCTGGATTACCTTGTATCAAGGGAGCTGACACCTTCTGCTGAAGTGAAAATTGGAGATCACAAATGCTTTAAGCTATTCTTTTCCTGTGGGATCATCTATTCTTACTAGTGATTGATAGTTTTGAGTTTTGCTGGACATGTGGGACTGGATTCAGCTGTCCAAACACAGGTATCTAGTATCATTTTAGCTTCACTGCATCCTCCCTGGCCTCTAGCTCTCTTTTGAGAAGAGAATGTGTGTATCTAACAACCCAACAAAAACAAATTGGATACCACAAAGAATTTCAAATAGGCATCACTGCCTGTGATTGACAACAGAGGAGAATCCTTGGTCTTCCCTGTCTATAATGGAAGCATGAACACCTTGCTCATATGTAGACAGCAATATATTCACACCAGAATTTAAGGTCTTAATCTGGAACTGAATCCTACCCATGGTTAGTATATATGAACCCCCTAGAGATTCATAAACTTCCTGTTGAGTGCCAAGCCTAACCTTAAAGAGTAAGGATAAATAAAGTCTTTCCTTTGCAAAGACCATCAGACAGATCTCTATTGAATTTTATCAGAGTAGAAAATGGGGAATCTTTTTTTACAATTTTCTGGAGAAAAAAGGACTGTATTACTTCTTATCCCAACAGCAGAGAGAACCTGAATGACACAGCCCAACATTATTTTTTGCTACACTTGCTATGGAGAGGCCTTTTTCTAACATAGTTTGAGTGGCTTTTCTAACCCAGTGAAGGGCTACCACCCCATTCAGACAATTAAGGTGTTTCACCACACTTCAGATTAAGTATTGGATTGGAGGAGCCATTACACTGATCCAGCAAAACAGATTCTCTGTCCCATGCATGTATCTCATCCTGTTGAATAACTGTTTTTTTTTTCTCCTTTCAAGAATCCTTTGACTGTCAGCAGCTGGATTGTTGCTTTTCACTGCCGTGAGCAGTTGTGAGGGGACAGTGAAAATCCTGGGAAAATCAGACTGCTCTTGCGCTTGGCAGTGAAGGCATAGCTGTACATGCTGCCCTGAACTCAGCAGAAGCCTGTTCCATAAATTAAAGCTTTTTGTTAGCAAAGCCCGAGTCTTAACCCTTGCAAGCTGAATGGGAGCAGTGGCCATCAAAGCATCCCTGCAGATCACAACTTTCGTATCAGGGAGGGAATGGAGGTGGTCCAGAGCAGGTCAGGCTCACCTGTTTTCAAACTGTGAGCAGCAGAGCAAGAGTAAACAACCGAGCCTGGGATCTGACTGGCAAATCAAACAGACTCTGTACACATGAGCTGAGTCAGGGATATGGCCTTATGGGATTCCAGTGACCAAAGAGAACTGGAGGAGGAATTTAGCAAAGTAGCTTTGCAGGCAGTCAAAACTATCTGCCTCTGCTTTTTTGCAAACTTTGTGAACAGGGAATCCAGGTAGGAGGTTATTTTTCATCTTCAGCCTTAAGTCAAGCCTGCTGCTCAGTCAGTAGAGCCAGTATTTTTTAAGTGTAGCCTTTCTGGAAGGCAGTGAGCAATTGTGTTTCTCTTGACTGAACAAGGCTTTGAGTAGCAACGGGCTGCCTGGCAACACGGTTGCTCCTAGCTGGCTGCATGATGTTGACCAAGGCTATGTGTGACGTCACCGAGCAGCTGCCAGCCGTGAGCTGATTACAGCCGTAAGATGATCAGCCATTTGGATGCACACACAAACAGCTCATTCATGCTCAGCTGCTGCTTTCTTCCCCGGGTAACAAAAAGGCTCTTTGATACAACGATGGCACAGGGAATATCATCAGACCATAAGAAAGAACATTTAACTCCATCATGTTTTTGAGCAATGGTTTGGAAAATTGCTTCCCTTAAGGTGCAAATAAAAATACATTGCCAAAGACATGATGTGGTAGCACATCTTAGTGGTTCTGACTATCAAAAGGTACTTTACTGCATGACTGTAGAATCTCCTACCCATTATAGGTAGGGTGGGTAAGGGCAGGTGGAAAGGGAAAAGGATCAGTAAGCTTTGTTTTAAGCTGCTTGCCTTCAAAATGTAGCAGAGCAATTAGAGCTGAGGCTCAAACATAGCAACAAACCAGAGTATGTGGTTAGCACTAGTCCTGTGGTTGCATTTAAAACCCTGTCCAAACCCACAGAGCTGTTAATACTCATGGCCATGAAGAATTAAGTTTGTATTACATACAGATTTTGTGACAATGGAATTTGAGGCTGTTTATTTATTAATTTATCACATAGTGCTGGAATAGTTCATTCTGGAAAAAGCACAACTACAGAGATAAATTAATGTCATAGTCCATGCTACCTAATTTTTTTTCCCCATATTAAAAAAGTAGACTTCTACAGGTATATGTTCTTCATTAGAGGGCACTACCGATATTAGGAGCTCTGTTACTTGATCCATACCTTTATTGCTCTTTGATCACAGAAGAACGCTTACTCAGCACCATTAAAGTCAGTGAATAAATTCTCCATCAAAACTTTTGCTGATTTCTGGAATGCTATTTTTAACTTTCTGTTTATAGTATATGTATATATGTGTATACTTCTGTGTGCATAAAAATCATTCGGCAGGGGACCTTTTGTTGTGGATGGAGTGAGACCGCACTTCACTCGTAAGAGAGAAGCAACAATACACTTTATTGATATAAAACAGTGAGTTAAAATTCAATGGTAAATACGACAGTGGTTTAACAAGATTCAATGGCAAGGTACACTTGATTATTTGCTGCATAGAGGACAGGGTCAGACAAAACTGTCGTGGAGACCCTCCCATTGAACCATGAGGTTCAGAAAGGACCCCCTTGCTTTCTAGACTCCGGCTCAGAGAGGAGTCTAGGTGCAGCTGGATCCAAACGTAGTCCCAGACCTGGTCAACAGTTTATGTCTAAAGCATTATATATCATAGAATCATAGAATCATAGAATAGTTTGGGTTGGAAGGGACCTCTAAAGGGCATCTAGGCCAACGCCCCTGCCATGGGCAGGGACATCTTCAACTAAATCAGGTTGCTCAGAGCCCCCTCCAACCTGACCTGGAATGTTTCCAGGGATGGGGCATCC
>NW_008795932.1:3942496-3950956 GCF_000699145.1 Aptenodytes forsteri
TGCAATCAATCCTTTATATCACTTAGCTAAGATTTCAAAGTTTAGCATGCTATTAGTCACTTAGCAAGTATGTGTTGCGGCAAGGAATCTCTCAACCTCGAGGAGTAACCTTGAGAGGCGTCCCTACTCAAGGGGAGATCCCGCCATGCAGCCCATTGCTGTGCAGGAGAGCTCAACAGGCCCTGGGCTGTCCATTATTTATAGAGTAAGATGATTGACTTATAGTTACATTTGCATATCAGCGAGACGTTTGGGTCACTACTCCAGACAGCCTTGGCTACTGTGTTGCCATCCATCCCCAAAGTCCAGCATAAGCTGGATGCAGCCACAACGATCACCACGGGTGGTTGTTGCTTACGCGGGGGTGGAGGGGAGCACACCGCCACACCTTCACACTTTATTTTTAGTTTTCTTGCAGTTTTACTTACATGTCCTTGCATCAAAGAAGGCTAGATTGCATATCAGATGAATTTTAACCACCACTTTTCTGGTTTTTTTCTTTGTTATTTATCCATTCGAATTACTATTTTATTGAAAAACCTCCTAATTAAAAAATGAAAAAATATTTTTTCTCAATTCTGTTACTTTCACTTTATCTTAGTCTTTTTTTTTGTGAAATCTCTGGGTTTTATGCAACGACAAAACTCATGTTCATTCAGTTCAAATTTTTTTTCAGCTAAGAGCTCAAGACATTTTAACATCAGATGTATGAGACTAATGTGAATAGAAAAGGAAGAAAAGAGTAAAAAGTTTAAACCATGATAATAATAAAACATTAAGCATTCTTCCCAGAACACCTTGGAACAATGATAACTTTGTTCTAAGGGTGGTTATTCGATTCTATAAAGTGCCAGCGCTTTGGGTACATTTTTAAAAGCTTCAAAGCAAAAAAAGAAAAACAAACAACAGTGACATCAGACACTTCATGTTTTAAATTATTAACTAGCTGCATAGTTATATCACATTTGTCAACTCTGTACAGAAATACAGCATTTACTGCAAGGTGTTCACAGTATGTCCCCCTCTAGTGGCCATTTCATTTGATGTGTTGAAAAATAGAACAGGCTGAACATTTTCCAGGAAAACAGGTTTTTAAATTAAAAAATAGGCTTTTTGACGTATTTAATTTGGCTTGCAGAACTGATTTTTAATTTTTTTTTCCTAAAAAAAAAATCTGGAAGTTGAAGTATCTTGAGTTCCAGCTGGTCTGTTAAGGCCAGAAATTTCTCTGAGGCAGAACCTCCCCATGCTAGAAATAAATTGTGGCAAAACAAGGGAGAAAAGGACCGAAAGAGCTACCTGTCCCTACTGAGGAAAGAAGGCACATGGGATAGCTTACATAAATATTCTGCAGAACACTAATGAAAGTGTATCACTAAATGATAACAGTTAAAATATCAACTGATATTTAAAAAAAAAAAAATTAGTAATGTTACAGAATCACAAAATTACAGAATCACAGAATCTTTGAAGTTGGATGGGACCTTCTAGAGATTAATCTGGTCCAACGCCTTGCTCAAGCAGGGTCACCTACCGCAGGTTGCCCAGGACTCTGCCCAGTCAGGTTTTGAATATGTCTAAGGATGGAGACATTACAACCTCTCTGGGCAACCTGTTCCAGTGGTTGAGCACCCTCACAGTAAAAAAAGTTTTTTCTTATGTTCAGATGTCTTGTATTTCAACTTGTGCCCATTGTCTCTTGACCTGACACTGGACGCCACTGAGAAGAGTCTATCTCTCACTGCTTCATTCCCTCCTGTAAGATATTTATCCACATTGGTTACATTCCCCTGAGCCATCTCTTCGCCAGGCTGAACAATCCCAGCTCTTTCAGCCTCTCTCCTAATATGAAAGATGTTCCAATCCCTTCATCATCCTCATGGTCCTTCTCTGGACTCGCTTCAGTAAGTTGATATATACACGATCATCATATTCACCCCTAAATATACATGTATGCACATGCATAGATGCATATAGATACAGGTATGTTCTGCAGAAATGCCATAAAGTGCCTTTGCCTTGGTCTTCTCAGACTTTTTGGGACAGGAGGTGAGAGAAGCTATTTGACTGCCTTTAGCCCTACCAATACTGCAATGGTTAGCTGAGGAAGCCAGTCCACATATTATTGCATCAGTCTTGGGTTTGTTGATGCAGGCTCGGGTATTCCAACCTAGCTGGCAACCTAGTTAGGAAAAGGTTAAAGTTTGTGGCTTTTTCAACGTGGAACCTAAATGGTCCCACACCTAACAAATTTGTATCTGAACAGAACATGCTGGTGTTAAGTCCCTATATGCAGTAAGGACTACTCCTACCCCTCCTCTGGATTCACCCTGCCTGCCCAGCACTCCAAAGACATTCTGTCATGCTCTGTGGCCTCCTGGGCTGTCACAACACCTATGTGCCATGTTCAAAGGCCACATCCCTCCCTGTTTCGCGTTGTACTGCAAAATAAATGAGGTTGTGCCAGTGAGACTGTTGTGGGTTAAGCCCAGTGAGCAACTCAGCTCCACACAGCTGCTTGCTCACTCCCACCCAGTAGGATACAGGAGAGAATTGGGAGGGTAAAAGTGAGAAAGCCTGTGGGTTGAGATAAAGACGCTTTAATAGGTAAAGCAAAAGCTGTATGTGCAACCAAAGCAAAATAAGGAATTCATTCACTACTTCTCATCTCCAAGAAAGCAAGGCTTCATCGTGTATAAAGGTTACTTAGGAAGACAAACACCATAACCCCGAACTTCCCCCCTTCCTCCTTCTTCCCCCAGCTTTTATTGCTGAGCATGACATCATATGATGTGGAATATCCCTTTGGTCAGTTGGGGTCAGCTGTCCTGGCTGTGTCCCCTCCCAAATTCCTGTACACCCCCCAGCCTGCTCGCTGGCAGGGCAGTGAAAAGCAGAAAAGGCTTCGACACTGTGTAAGCAGTACTTGGCAATAACTAAAACTTTGCTGTGTTATCAACACTGTTTTGGTCATAAATCCAAAACATAGTCCCATATGGGCTGCTACGAAGAAAATTAACACCATCCCAGCCAAAGCCAGTACAGAGACCAACATTATAATCAAATCTTACAGGTGCCATCCATATATCTATTATATTTAACAAGGTCAAGAGTTAACATACTTTGAAATGCAGATGTGAATAACAGTATCATTACCTAGAGGGATAGATACTCAATCACGGTTGCACTTTTGAGGCTGAGGAAGCTAGTAAATGCCAGTTTAGACTAGGTAACATTAAGGGTTTCTATGAACGCTTACCTTTACTAAGTGAGATGGAGAGAAGAAAAGGTATATTAGCATGAGAAAGCAGCCAGGAGCACCAAGTTATCTGTCTGCCACATACTGACAATGCATTGGGACAATATAATGAGTTTTGAGAAGCTCAGTGAAGAGCATGGCACTTAGTGTTAAACTTTGAGAAAATGTATGGCAGATGAACAAGAAATGAGATGAAGGAGAATAATTTGGAAGCCAACACCTACTAATTCTGATGGTAGTGAGAGATAATAAAGGATGAATTAGAAAAACTTGCCAGTTACTTTCATGCCAGTAATAGTAACAAAAACTAGCAATGGTATACTGATAATGGCATTTTGATTACCTGCATCCCCATAAGGTCCCTCAGCTTCCAGTGAACCATCAATAAAGTCCATGGTGATAAGGGTGAGATTGCTTTCCAGGAAGTGGTTGTGATTATGAAGGACAGTCAGGAAAACTCCTCCTGCTATGGTTAGATCTCGAAATGATTACAGTCTCAACCATTCTGTGTAGTCAGGAGGCATAGCAATACAGAAGGACTGAGAGCCCCTCTCATTGCAGTCTTCCAGGGCGTTACACCGAAAAGAAGGATAGGACAGGCTTGTGCCTATTTGTGCTTGTCAGTAGCAGCTGATGGTCAGAATAATCCCATGACAGTAGCAGTGGTTATCTTTGCAGGATGCTTCAGGCAAAGCTTATTTGAACCCACATATAAATATTGTTCTTATCACAAGTACATGTTCAAACAACCTTGAGTTAATTTACCTAAGTTGAAAACACTCCCATAATACCTTTTCTCCAGTGATCTTGCTTAAATTCTTATATCATATTTTTGATCCTTGGATCTGAAAGCTCCTTGAAGAGGAATCAAGGTTTATCTTCATTGTACTAATGCAGAAAGAGGGACGAGTTGGTTAAATTCACTGCATTAGCAGTTAAGGCATCATTCTTGTGACCAAACACCTTGACCTTTTTCAAAATACTTTATGCCTGACCTATCCCTATTTCATATAATTTCAGGAATAGTCATTCTGTTGTGTCTTCATTAGTCTGTAATTTATTCTAAAAGGAAATAATCACAGTGTATATTAAGCACTCATTTTCTCTATCCTGTAGAGGAGACAGCTGTCAAGGAAGGGTTTTGATAAATCATGAAACCTAACAAATTACAAAGAAAACACACATTAGTTACAAGTTATTGTCATGTAAATAATCCATTTGTTTCATAAATAGTGTCCTAATTGTCAAAAAGGCAGCATGAGGCACAAACCGATGTGATTAGACCAAGATGTAAACAAGAATATAAAAGATTGATCAAAAGCATTTAAAAGTTACTCAGAATTTAATAATTTGTGGATGCGACTTGCTCTGGGAGGAAGTGAAAATAATAAAGAAATGATTTGGAGAGGGGAAATATAATGATCTTTGAATAACAGGATGCTGAACAAATAATGTGATTTCATGCTAGGGAAAGTAAACAATAGTGAAATGAAAGATGAATTCTCTTAAGAATGATTATAGGGGATTAGAGATGGAGGACAAAGGAAAAAGCAAATAAATTAAATAAATACCATCAGCCAACATAAATGGGGAGAGGGGTGAAGAACAGAACTTTGCTGAAATGAAGAAATGATTTCCAGAGGAGACCCCCCTTAGGAACTCCAAAATGCATACATAAAAGAAATTATGGTTAGTCACTTTTACAGTTGTCAAAAAGGTGATTTCCTTTAAGAATGTTAAAATGACAAGTCATGGAATGACTGAAAGCCTTTAAGGGAAATGCAATTTAAAAAAAAAAAAAAAAGGATTATTGGATTAAAAGGAGAATCACATGTTCTACCCATTCATGTAAAAAGCCTATAGAATGAGTCAGCTAATTAAACTGTTCAAAATGGAGAGGTGGGAATACGAAATGAGAGACCACTTCTTTTCCTTATGGAGACCATTTCAGAAATTATGTAGAAGAATATTTTTAAAAGTACCATTGATTGACTTGATTGACAAATGGAATGTTCATGATTAACGATACAATACTTTGGGGCGTTTTCTGACATTTATTAGAGGGAAAGGTATTGTTATTTTTTATGTATTGTATTTTTATGATGAAAAAAGAGTACTGGTCTATATATTCAGCAGCTACCAGCTAAGGCGCAGACTTGCTGCGGGATATGAGATCAGTGATTTAATGTCTCTGTGTGAGATTTTGACTTGACTAGTGTTCAGCCAGGTCTTGACAGCGAGTTCAGAGAGGCTTGAATTTTTTCCCTAATTCTCTTCCCTCCTTTTGCAGTAAGCTTTTTGGAACATGGACTGCCTGTTGATATGCAAAATATAATAGCACTTAGCTACTGGTCTTCTGAATGCTACTGAATTCAAATAATTAATCATAGTAAAATTATATCAAAAAAGTTAATGAGGAAAAGGCTGAATCATACAGGTAGATAGGAAACAGTCTTCTGGATTAAAATTGCTTAAAAGAGGCCAAACACAACCAGAAAAAAAAGAAAAGAATGGGGGAAATGTTGAAAATGTCCTTTAAATGTGCCATGAAATATATGGTTCCCAAAGAGAAAATGAAAAGAATGCCATCTTAATGTGCTATGGGGGGGTAGTATAACCCTTAGGAGGTGGTATTACTGCTGTGAAAGGCACTTGTTATACCTCACCCAGAGCACTTTCTGCAGCTTTTGTTGCAATACCTCAGCAAGAGCATAATTGCCCTTGAGCTAGTAAGAAGCAGAGCAGCAAGAATAATATCCTTTGAGATGTGTCATAGAAAAAGGTTAAAGGAGTTTGGTCTAGTGCAATCTAAGAGACTTTGTAACAAATTAATTGAAGTTGCTGGGGCTATTAACAAGCTACCAGCCATGATTTGAGAACAGAAAATCACAGAAAAAAAAGCTTATTAGAATGGCTTAATTTTAATACTTAGCCTGCTAAAACACAGAACATGCAATAGACCAGATGCTCATCTGGGGAAGCTTGAGGTCAGGCTATGAATTCCATCAAATTACACTAATTTACACCTGCTGAGGATCTATCTTGCAATTAATTTGCCCTCAAAACATTCTTGTTCATATTAAACCTTTTCATTTTAGTAAGTAGAATAACTTACTAAAATGGATAAATAATTCCTTCAAAGTGACACACAGAGTGAATATCAAGAGAGTTTTTCTTTTGTTTTGTTTTGTTTTGTTTCATTTCTCCCTTGATGTCATGTTTCCTTTTCTCCTGCTTTCATTTGAAATCCACTAAGCAGTACAATCAAGACAGATCAGAATAGGGTTCTTTGATCAATCAGGTTTTAGACAGAAGTTGTGGGAAGACTTTTTTCCTCTCCATGACACAGTTCAAGCGTTTTGGGATCTTCTCAATGTCAAATTTAATTTCATTTATTTCTTTATTGTAGTGAAGTACTTGCCTGGGGGAAAATACTTACTTTGGAAAGATGCTGCCCTTAGATCACAAATTAAACTGCATGTTTACTTGACATGTTTTCAGAATGTAAGGTTAATCTAGGCTGACATACACTTAGTAACAAAATAAGTCCTATAGTTTCATAATACTGTGTCTGCTAGTGGTTAAACTTGATGGGAAACTTCTCCATAATGTATAATTTGGAAAAGTTACTGTATGATAATAATGTTATTACTTTTCAGAGAACATCTTCGGTTAGACCTGGACCTAGACCAACCCTCAGGTGTTCTTTTCCACTGATTCTAAGTCCTGAACTGAATGGAAGTCAAGAAAGTACAAAAGTGTGGAAAAAGAACAAAATACTATGGAAGCAACTCATGATTACACTAGAAGTAAATAGAGACAATACACACATTAAAAGCTAACAAGAACCTGAAAAGTCATTCTGTGAGCAGTGAAACTGACTGAGCCTTGTTTCAAACGACCTTGTGCGAATTAGTTGATCATGTACATGGATTCTGTTATTTCTAATGAGAACTGGCTATGAACTCTCATCAAATTCTAATAAAAATGAGGCCAAGGCGGCATTTGGGCCTATAAAAGCAGTCTCTGTGTACTGTAAAGAGTGGACCATGTGTCATGGCCTGTGTCTATCGATGCTAGTTCAGAATTGATGCTCCTCTAGGCTACTTGAGATCAGCACACTCCAGGTGCCCCGGGCTTTATATTTCAGGTGAAAGATAAACACTTCACTGGCCATTTAATTTAGTGGAACAGTTACTGAAGCTCTGCAGGCCATATAATCCAAGGCATTCCCAAATCCCTTTGTCACTCTTCTAGACAAACACAGTAGTTATTATTACTATTTACTATCTCCAGCGAAGTTACAGCCAGAAACATTGATCGAATTTGGGATCTCAGTGTGGAGCTCCAGAGCAGGTATAAGATCATCCCTGCTCTGGTGGGTTAGCCTTGGCTAAGGGCCAAACTCCAACCCAGCCACTTGCTCAATCCTCCTGCTCAGCAGAACAGCGGGGATCCTAAATGCTCCACAGCTTTACTGTGAGGACAACTTTATGCATGATGGTGACATGTTAAGAGAAGTTTTGCGTCCAGAAAGATGATAGATTGACATTTGCTGCTCTCAGGAGATGGTATACTTTTAGCCCTTTGACTTTGTGCTAAAGGTGATTTTGACACCAACAGTATTGCTATATTCCGAAGTAACACCAGACTGTAAAAGCAACAGTACTGGATTAGACTTCATTGGTACTGATCTCTGACAGTATGAAATATTTGGGGAAAAACTGTAAGAGAGCAGCATCCATCCACCCTTGAATGCTTTCTCATCATCCAACCATCTACAGCTTTGGGGTTTTCTATGTTAGAAATTATATCTATATCTCTGCCTTTACTACTTTCAATGAGCTCTTCTCTGTAACACAGTTGTGGTGGGTTGACCTTGGCTGGCTGCCAGATCCCCACCCAGCTGCTCTCTCCCTCCTCCTCCTCAACAGGACAGGGTGAGAAAATAGGATGGAAAAGCTTGTGGATGAAGATAAGGACAGGGAGATCACTCATCAATTATTGTCACAGGTAAAACAGACTTGACTTGGGGAAAATTAATTTCATTTGTTGACAATTAAAATAGATTCAGGTAGTGAGAAACAAAGACAAAAAATTAAACCGACACTTTTCCACCCTCACCTTTCCTAGTTCCACCTTCACCCCTTCACTCCCGACTCCTCTCCCCACGAGGGGCACAGGGGGTGGGGCTGGGGGGT
>NW_008795932.1:3951017-3958369 GCF_000699145.1 Aptenodytes forsteri
TCCCCCTGGTGCGGCCTGGGGCCCTCCCCAGGCTGCAGGGTGGGTCTCTGCTCCAGCAGGGTCTCTCCAGGGCCGCAGGGGATCCCTGCTCCCGGCCTGCAGCACCTCCCACCCTCCTCCTCCTCCTCCTCCTCCAGCCTCAGGGTCCCTCTGCTGCTGCTCCCTCCTTGGCTTCCTCCTCCTCTGCCTGTGCCGCCTTTTGCCCTTTCTGGCACCTCTTTTCCCCCAGGCGCCCCCAGCTTGGCCGAGGGGCTCAGCCCTGTACTGCGGTGGGGCCCTTGGAGCCGGCTGGGACCGGCTGTGTCCAGCACGGGGCAGCCCCGGCCTCTCCTCAGAAAGACCCCCCCGAAGAGCCCTCCTGCTAACACCTGGGCACAGACACCCTGGATACTGAAACTAAGAATTAACAATCAAATGTAAAGTTAGTCATTTTGAAAGAAGACCAGACACATTTGGGAATGAGGGTAGAATGCTGTCAGAAGAAACAAAGACATATGAAAAGAAAGGTAAATACAAGTGCAAAAAGCCTGAACCCAGGTAAGCGTTGAGATGATGACACTTTACTTTCATTAAACAAGGCACTCACCCATTAGAACCGGCACGTTACCTTAGCTGAAAGGATACTAGCTGATAATAGGTAAGGATCGAATTTAGGTTGTTGTGTTTTTTTTCTTTTAACCCATCTGAGGCTTAACTCATTACACTGAGGACAGGGAGATGCAGTCATGTGTTTACTTACAGTCAAATCCACACTGTCTGACCTGGAGTTTAAATAATGTACTCGATCGGTGCTGTCAGTAAAGGGAGGAGACAAAAGTACCCTCATCTCTTGCCTCAGTTAGATACACTCCTGATACCTTTTTTAGTGCAGTAAATGGATTTGGATTTACATACTATATAGCATGAGAAAGGGAGGAAGAGTTTGCCACTCAGAAGAGCACTCCTTTTTTTTAGTCATTGACCAGCAATCACAGCTCACTTTTGACTTAAGTGGGATTACATGATTTACCTTTCTCTTACAGCCTTTTCTCCTTATCAGTGAGAGAATCACACAACAGCTGTTTCTTTCAAAACAGACTAGGGGGTAAAAAAAAACCACAAAAAAGAAGAGGCTAAATCAAAGATGAACACATCCACAACTGAACCTGCACATCTTGTACCCAATTTGAAATGTTTCCTTTACTCAAAAATAAAACTAGTGATGCAGATGGAAAACAAATGAATCCACTGGGCTTGAACACTCACAGGCAACAATGAGGAAGACTAGATTTTTCTTTTTTCTCTGAGTAAGTGCTGCTGCACAGACTAACCATGCATTGCTAATCATATTTACAGAGCTGATGTGCTCAAAGACATTCTGTTGGGAAGGAGAGTGTGGGGAATATGACCTCACTCTTTATGCATTTCAAGGAAATGCTGTACCAGGTTGTGAGAAATGTAGATGAAATTGGAAGAATTCTATTAGTAGTGGTGGGAAAATGAAGATAGCTTTTAAATGTGTACCAGCTAAGGAAAACAATCACTTGGATTTAATTGACTCCAGTTGAAGACCTGGGGCATATATTTTGATCAGTTCACAGTATTTATTTATTTTTTTTAAAGTTCCCTGCAGATTCTTCCCCATTTTGCAGACACAAATAAAGCTGAAAACACAATGATTTCTATATTCTTTCTATTAGACCTTCATATAAAAATGATCGATTCTAGCCTTTATAAGTGTCAATGGATCTAGGGTCTCAAATTGGAGATAATGTAAGTTTCCTGATTTTCAGGAAGCTTTTTTTGTTTGTTAGTTTGTTTTTTGGTTTTCTTTTCTTTTGTTTTAATTGTGTCTTCTGGAATATGTTATATTTCACACAAAAAGCTATATATACTTAGTCTTTGTGCTTTTTCTAAAATCTTGTCCATCTAAAGGTATTTCTAACCATTCTTATTCACTGGATACAGTGATGATGGGAAGGAAGAACCTTTCACACCAAACTGAATCTAAGACGTAATGCTCAAAAAGGTTAAGGCAGTGAGTAAGGTATAAGGACACTGACAGAAATAGTAGTATGACATCCTTACATATAGCCTAGATGTACACAGGCAGCTCATGGTTACACATCTATTTAGACCATTGTCATGGCAGGTGATTACAGACAAGTGGCTTTATATATAAATCAGAATAACTGACTTTGGATCCATCACATGTGTGTGCAGAAACCTTTCAACCCATTCAAACCAGTTTTTGGTGTCAGACCCATTTCTGTTGCCTGGTAGAAAAAGCAGTTGAGAAGTTTAGTAGGCATATTTAAATGTGCCTTAATCTAGTTATTCTCAGTCACATTCTTTTTCTGTTCTTTTCTCAATTGATCTTCATCCTGACTTTGACTTGTCTCGTACCATTCTGCTAGATCCAAAATGGATATTTAATTACAGAAGGGAGAGATTCCATACCTACGGTGGGACCACTGAGATAACTTCAAAGGGGACTTAAGGTCAGTACTGCAGTGTTTAATTTTAATGGTTTGTCAGAGGACAGGACCTACAGCCTGATGTTATCACCTATCTAGGCTTTTAAGAGTATAATCTATAAAAGTCATAATACTGACCCTGGAAACCATCTAAGGTGGTTAATTGCAGATACTATCAGCAGGATGATGCTTCTCAGGAATTTTGGTGCATCTTTCCCCGTACAATTTACCATCCTGGTGAAGCAGATAATTCAATCAGGCCACTTCTTGATCAAAACAGCTGTGTGGGTCCTTCTCTTTCACCCAGTAGCCAGTAATTAAAAATACTCATCTGGAATATATGAAACCCTGAATCAACTCTGCCCTCTGATTTAAAGCAGGGATTTTGCATCCCAGTCTCCAGCATCCCAGCTGAACACATAGACCATTTGATCAGAGAATATGCTCAGGTGTTACTTTCATAATATCTAGCCATGTTTAAAGAATCAAGCATAAATCGGGCTATGTGCAAAACAAAGGAGACTGAGTCTCTAATTTAATGGCAGTGAAACTCATAAAGGAAAGACAAATACAATCCTGAGCTTTGCCTGAAAGTATTTGCACTCAAATAGCCTATGAAAAGTCACCTGAGACCAGACATGGTCATTCAGATATCAGACTTTCCTATAATTTTTTGTTAAAGCTGTTTCAGTTTTTGTAAATTAATAAATATTCTTCAGCTGAGACTGTGGGAAACCATAACAGCAATCATTTAGGACAGAAGATTGGCTCCCTGTTCTTAAACCTGTGAGTAGCTGAAGATTATTATTTGTTGATTTAGTTATTCATTTATATATTTTTACAAAGTGGAGTGTTTTCAACAGGAGACAAATGGGAACAATACACCATGAAATACCTTATACTCTAATTGTTAGTGCATTTACTTAAGAAGGATAGGTTTGATATAGCTTAGACAGAAAGAAAGACAGAACTTAAGCTTTTCAATTTCTAGAAGGCTATTTTAACTACTTGACTAAAAGGCAGAGACTTATTTTCTCATCTAGTTATCTTCTGCAGGAAATTACTATCTTTCTCCTTTCTCTCCTTTTTTTAGAAAAGGGTTTATTTCAGGAGAAGGATCAGTTTATGAATCTTGAGAGGACTAAGCTATTTGGAAGTTAAAAGCCTGCTTCCCTCAGAGAGCATTACCAAAATTTCTGTCTTCTGAAAAGCATGAATTGTGAATCATACCTTTCCTCTGGCACTGTATAGGAGAGCCTGGGTAGGGATCACTAATTCCCCTTCCCAAGAAAATGCTTTAATCCCTACTGCAAGTGAAACCTGAAGTGTCCCCCTTCCTTTTTCTTTTTCTTTGAATGGTGCCATGAACTCATATAATATTCAATAGGAAATGCATGCTCTGGAGGAGGGGAGCAATGGATACTAATGTGTTATACCTTTTACAAAATGTGTACACTTGCTGAAATTTTTCAACACTAGAAGGATATCAAAGCTTTTTATTGACTCAAGTGGGCTTTTAATTTCACCGCAGATGTTTAAGAGTTGAAAACTTCTAAGAAGCATTTTGCAAAGTTGACATCCAACAAAAATCAATGAGTTCATAGGTGGTCTCAAACAAGAATCACATCCAATCAATTTTTCATCTTGCATAAGGTTTTCAGGACACTCATTAAGCTATTCTAGGCATATTGAAAAGATATTGATTTTTACTGAATGTGTAAACAAATCCTTTGAATGTTGCTGTATTGAGCACTCACAAACTCTATAGATAGATTCAGGAAAATAGAAAGTAATATACTATTCTAGCATGCAGGCTTGCAATACCAGGTTCACCTTACAGAATACAATTCTTTGGCACAAGGGCACATTGTTGGCTCATGTTTTACTTTGTATCCACCAGGGCCCCCAGATCCTTTTCTGCAAAGCTAGAACATATAGTCACTCAGTCCCAGGAATCAAAGGTAGTTGAATATGACATTTGCAGCATTGCTTTCTAGCAGATCTTCACAACAGTGATTCTTGTAGGCTTAGGCCTTAAGTTTGACATCCCCAGGCTTTTCAACTTTACTCCATGATTTCTGCATCAATTCCATTGATTACTGCTTGCCATTTATGTAGAATGGCATTCCCAGTGCATCAAGAAGCTTCAAAGGATGGAGAATATACCAGATCCTCACAAAATTGTTAAATTTATTAATAGACTTCAATAATAATACTTTTTCATGCTATAAAACTTACTCATGTGAGTTTCCATTACTCATGAGGAACATACAAGTGGACTATGCACATGATGCAAGAATACATAAGTTAGATGTGAATTTGCTTATTATTGTTTAATTTTTAAAAAACTCTCCAATAATAATAATAGACGAATGTACATTTCTAAGTAATCAACAATTTAATTATCAATAATTATCACATTAGTATGATAAAGATATTTAGTTTTTCTCCAACATTTTTTGGCAATGGATCTTGAAATATTTTGCAATGGAGTCTAAAATTATTTAATCCATGTAAAATTTGCAAGATACACAGCACAGAAAGCAAACACAGTGGTGACACTTAGAAAAAGATGAAGACAGATGAACCCAACCACTTCTGCTTCCTTTCTTTTCCCAAAATACCAAAAAAGTGTGAGCAGTTCCTTTGATATCTTCATAGAATAGAAAATTCAAGTTAAATTTCCCTAAGTCCTCTTTCTATTTCTTACTGGCTTTGGAAGTCCAAAAAACACTGTGATTTTGAACTTTGAAAGTGTTGCCCAATTATCCCAAAGAGCTAACTGTGCTCAACACCTGTTTCTTCTCCAACCCCTAATTTTTTATGTTGACAAAGGTTATCTTCCATCATGGAGTACCTTCACCTGCTGCTGTAGATCACAATTTCAGATTATCTTTACCCTGAACATAGATATGTACTGCAATTGAGAAGATGAGAAGAGAGAGGAAATTTTCTGTGACTTTGGTGCCACAGTAGAAATCTTGTACAGACCATGCTGATGGGACCTGCTGATTTCTACTCTGACCGCCTTAAAGGTTGCCTAGTGTTTTGTAGACCTTATCTCTGAAGGCTTTTGACTCACATCACCTCCAACGCACACACTGTAGTAACTGCCTTAATAAGTTGATGTTTCATAAAAGACACTTATGTAGAGAAAAAGCCTGTACATTACTCACAAAGTTCTTTCTTCAACCAACCTTACAGCCCCCATGTCAATAAGGAAAGGAACAACTGTACAAAGTAAAGAGCAAAGGATTTCTGATAAGAATTGCTTAATACTGGGGCTGATTGACTCTCTCTGACACCTTAAATCTTCACGCATCAGGTAATGCCTTTCCTGAAGCCACTGCTGGGTCTGGTTGATAAGGGTACTTGAAATGCTGAAAGCTGTGATCTTGTTAAAAAGGGTCAAAAGAAGCAATCTTAGTAACATTTCAATGGTTGGATTATTGCTGCTGAAGAGAGCAGTAAATGCCACTTACAACTAAATTTTCCACTTCATCCGAGGTGTGGATAACTGTTCTTCTGATACCTTTTCCCAAAGGAAACCTCTGCAGCAGTAGGAAAAGGAAAGTAATTACATATTTAAAGGTACAACTGTCTTAGATAAATTCAATGCAGTGGGAAAAATAAATAAACAAACACAAACCCAGGGAAAAAAAGAAAGGAATTACTTACAGACATTTTGTTTATTTAATACATTTGATCACATCAGGGAAACTATGCCCAGTAGCTCAAATTAATTACTTAAAATCAACTAAGATGTGTAACTCTGTATTTACAGGGTTTTTTTTTAACTATATGTGCTGCATCATTACAAGCCTCAATCTCTTTTCTTGTCATGGCTGCTCAGCTATCATACACCTTCTTATCCAAGATATATTATGTTTATAGTTTTCCTTTCCTCTTTGCCTTTGTTTGCCTTTTCTAAACCTAAAAGATGAGCTGGAGTGGCTGATCTCATCTTTGACCAGCCATAGGGAACAGAGGAGGGGAATATCCTGTCAACGGTAAACAGGAGGCTTGGCTGTACATGATCTGGAATAAGACAAACCCAGGAGATATCCTCCTTCTTGAAATTGGACTGTATACTCAGTATTTGAATCAACAAGTTTGGTCATCTACACTGTGCAGAGAATTTCTGACTCTGAGAAACGAATAAGCATGATCCCAGTTTTTTTGGATGAATTTTGAAAGAACACTAGAAATTGTAGGTATTGCCTGATGTGGTGGGGATGTCCAGGGTTTCGATGAAGTTTCTCCAAGCAGGAGGTGTACAACAGCATAGGATAGGGCAAACTCCAAGAAGCTTGAAGAATTTCTAGAAGGCTCAGGAGAGAGACAAAACCACTGATGCTCTGCCCTGAATTGGCCCCATGTGCTTTCCTAGTTATTTTATGCATGAAAGCAGTTTGTATGCAAGGAGCTCGCATGCAACAGCTCACTTGATTGTACTCGACGATATTTAGGGAAAAGCTACACTGGATGTTGTGGGCAGCGAAGAGGTTGTAGAGAGGTTAAAAATACTTAATGAGACTCAGCCCGGAGCTAATACAATTGCATAGTGTTAAGGTCATTCATACCTCAAATCTAGCTGGCTCAGAGTCTGGACATAACAAACATAGAATCATAGAATCACAGAATCATTAAGGTTGGAGAAGACCTCTAAGATCATTGAGTCCAACCGTCAACCCAACACCACCATGTCCACTAAACCATGTCCCTAAGCGCCTCATCTACACGTCTTTTAAATACTTCCAGGGACAGTGACTCAACCACTTCCCTGGGCGTCCTGATCCAATGTTTAACGACTCTTTCAGTAAAGAAATTTTTCCTCACGTCCAATCTAAACCTCCCCTGGCGCAACTTGAGGCCATTTCCTCTCGTCCTATCGCT
>NW_008795932.1:3960802-3961653 GCF_000699145.1 Aptenodytes forsteri
CAGCAGGTCGAGCGAGGCACCTCCCCTGGTAGGCTCACTTACCAGCTGTGTCAGGAAGTTGTCTGCCACACACTCCAGGAACCTCCTAGGCTGCTTCCTCTCTGCCGTGTTGTATTTCCAGCAGACGTCCGGGAAGTTGAAGTCCCCCACATATAGACAACATACATCTGACTACACTGTTTTGTGTAGCTAACCCTGCATATTATGGACATATAGACAACATACATCTGACTACACTGTTTTGTGTAGCTAACCCTGCATATTATGGTTGCTGAATCAAAGAGAGGAATTAGAACATGGAAAAAAAAAAAAAAAAAGGAAGGAGAAAAAAAACAAAAAGGAAAAGGCAAGGAGGAGAAAAAAAGTCAGTTAGCATTTAGATACTGTAATATTTTCAAGACTGAAACTGAAGAAGACCTGAGCAATTTGGTCTGACCCCGTAGCTGCCCCTGCTTTGAGTAAGATTTTTGACTAGAGACTTCCTGAGATCCTTTTCACCTTGAATTATCCTATGATCCCATGGTCCCAAACTGCCATCTGAAATGACCCTCCAAACCTAATCCAGACCTCCCAGACCTCGGAAGCCACCGAGGTGAAGGGCTCCGGAGCGGGGGATCGCGCCGGGGGACCCTTCCTGAAGCAGCAAAACCGCAGCAAAACCCACGAAGGCAAAAGCACAGGGAGTGAGAGGGTGCCCCAGCCCCTTTCCCCCCCCCTGCCCCGAGCCGGAGGAAGGAGATCCTGATGAGCGGCAGCTCTGACTCAGTGTGGGCGGGGACAAGAGGGATGGCAGCCAAACCCCCTCACATACAAGAGCAGCCCCCAGGGAGCGCGAGCGACCCGGAGCGCGG
>NW_008795932.1:3965778-3980797 GCF_000699145.1 Aptenodytes forsteri
GGGGAGACCTCATCGCTCTCTACAACTCCCTGAAAGGAGGTTGTAGTGAGGTGGGTGTCGGTCTCTTCTCCCAAGTAACTAGCGATAGGACGAGAGGAAATGGCCTCAAGTTGCGCCAGGGAGGTTTAGATTGGACATGAGGAAAAATTTCTTTACTGAAAGAGTGGTTAAACATTGGAACAGGCTGCCCAGGGAAGTGGTTGAGTCCCCATCCCTGGAAGTATTAAAAGATGTGTAGATGAGGCACTTAGGGAGATGGTTTAGTGGGCCTGGTGGTGTTGGGTCGACGGTTTGGCTCAATGATTTTAGAGGTCTTTTCCATAGACCTTAGAGGTCTATGATTCTATATGACTCCTGAAATGGATGACATTAAATCCCAGCTTGTGGACATTAAATATTTAGGGTGGAGTGTGGGGGAGGGGAAGTGTCTTTCTTTACTTCCGCTGGTGCTAGCTGGATTGATGTGCTCTACTGTATCACATAACGCTGTTGTAATAACATAGGTGGGTCTGTCCCTGGCCTATGTCTTGCTCTAAGCTGTGGCATGTGGCCAGAGCTGCCTCATCTTGACAGGTCGGAGCATCTTCATGCCAAGTTATGGAGCCACAGACAAAATATTTGTCTGTTTTTGCAGAGGGACTTTAACCATGAGGTCATCTTTAAGCACTGCACAAGACTTATAACACACTAAGCACTAGACAGAAGGTTTTTTACAGAAGGTAGAGAAAGCATGGAATATAAAGAGAAGGGGAGAAGTGCCTCCTATCTCTCAACAGAACATAGAATTTAGAGCACTTTCTAAAGAGGATGGAAAAACAAAGATCCTTAATATGATGCTCAGATCCAGGACAGGAGATCACATCATGGAAGCTGTTTTGCTAAGCAGAAGTATGTATTTCTTTTAACTTTCATTTTAATGCATTTAATTTTATTCTATTACTTCTTTAATTTTAATTTACAGACATTTCTGTGTTCTGACAGGAAGTGAAAGCAAGTGTGGATATGAATATCCAGCCCAGTGGCTAGGGTAGTCCCTAACAGGATTTTATGTAGTGATTTTTCAGTGCAAAATAATCCATTAACTGGAACCCAGGTGAGTTCCCTACATAGAAACTTATAGACAAATATTTTATATGTATATTATTAATGCTCTCAAAATACACATAAATTATAATAAATAACAGAATAGAAAAAGTATCAGCATAATATATATTTTTTGAAAAATCACTGTAAATTTCTGCAATATCTATAGTGAACAAAATGCCACAGACAACAGTTCCCTATGTGCTTGGGGGTTCAAAAGAGATTTTTTGTTGATTGATGTGTATATTTTTGTGAAGTATTTTATTCTATTCTATTCTGTCCTTTTCTTTCTTGTTTTTTTTTTTTTCCTAGCATGCTACTTTTTACTTCTTCTATTATTTTACAGACATTTCTACTTCTTGACCTGCTGACAGTGCAGTTTGATCTCACTGTGACATTGGCTTGAGTTCACCACAATTTGCTCAAATTCTCTGCAGTCTGGTAAACCTCCAACTATATTCACAAGACTTTTTAGTCCAGGGGCCTAATTTAGTCAAACTAGAATCATAGATTCATAGAATCATAGAATCATTAAGGTTGGAAAAGACCTCTAAGATCATCGAGACCAACCGTCAACCCAACACCACCATGCCCACTAAATGGTATGCTAAGCAGGCTGTCAGAGACACTTTATTGCTCTCTCCTGACTAGTTAGGGGGTTAAAATATTTCATTTAGGGGGACTGGTTCATTTCCCACCAATTTCTTCTATTCTCACCACCCCCCTCTCTTCTCTCTCTGCTGCGCATATTTAGAACACTACGCGTGAGGCTTATCCATGCCTAAGTTAGATGCTAAATTAGTCACAATAGACTTGAGACTTTGTAAACAGCAGCATCATTTTCTCTTTCATAAAAGCAAAAAAAGTTAGATGCTTTCTAGACTAGGAACTCTCTCACTACCGCTTGTAGCATATCACAAGCTAAAAGTGTTCTAATACTGACTTATTTAGTCACCACATAAAATACACCTGTCCCAGCTAAACTGATTTTCCCACCACTTTGTAAGAGACTATCCTGCCTCGTCTGGTGTTTCAAAATTCCTGTTTGATGGCCAGCATGATAGCCAGAACATTTACACTACAGCTTTCGTTTCTGTTGTGCAGTGGAGATGTGCTAGGAAACATGGTTCATAACTAAAATAATGCACTTGTGTGTACATAGATTGCAGAGCTGAGATACGATGAGCCTGCAGCACTGACCTGTTTCTGGTGAACTAAGATGTTACCAATAGGCAAGAAGTCAGAGACACATTTGAAGATGATCTATATTTGCAATACACTTACATTTTTTCTTACAAAAAGGTGAAGCAGGAGAAACGTGAATTTCAATTCATGGAGATTGTGCAAGTCTTACAGTTTCTCCTTAGCCCTCTGTTCTGCACCAGGAGGGGTGCAGAGTTCTTTCCAGATCTCAATAAGAAAGGAACAGCAGCAAGTGGTGTAACAAAACTGCTGTAATAACAATAGTAATAACAACACGGTAAGAATTAGGAAGAGAAATATAGATAGCAAATAAATCTTATGTTCCTTCAGATGTTGGGAACCCCACTCTCATGCAGCATCAGACAGATCCCAGATGAACAGCTATAGTATGCTGCGCAGATCCCATCCATGGAGTGATTCACCACCCCCTCACTACCGTGGTTCCTTATATCTGGTATAACAAACAAAACTATACATTTGTTTTGGCAGGTATTTTTTTATGCCCACCAGAACATACCTAGCTACATGTGTCTAGGAACTGTATCCAGGAACAGTTCATACCTAGAACCTTCTAGCATGTTCCCCTTTATTTTTATGTCTAGTGTTACACTGTGGTCACTCAAGCTAACCTGTGGTTACCTCAAGCCTTAGCACAAGGCCCACCATAGCTGTCAGAGTTTGCTCAAGATAACTGACTCCTTGAATACAGTGTCTTCCGCAAGACTCCCAGTACACCCTCATCCTTCTTGCATACTAACCAAAGTACTAAAATATACTGGATATTTTGATCTGCAAAAAGAAGTCGTTAGGTTTGGACCCTGTGCTCTCCATGCAACACTCCAAGTATTAATGACGTTTACAGAAATATCAGTTTATTAATATGTTATCACAAACTAGATCACTGTGGATGTTATCATGTACACCTCATTTAAGTGCAGTTAGACCTTTCATGAATTTGTATTAAATAAAATATTAATGAGTAACTAAATGTTTGCTCTGTCATTCCAATCAGTAATTAAAATTTCCCATACTATTTTGTGATAATGTACCTAGTGACTAGTAAAGAAAAATTGCATCTTGTAGTGGGATTTACATTGTGAGTGTTTGGTGTACTCTAACATCATCTTCCAATTATTATTTTTTTTTAATATAATTTTTTGAAGCTATAGCACCTGGGGAATAAGATTTCACATGAAAAAATTCTATTTGACATCTGTTCATACGTGAGAACAGATGGGGGCCTCAGATAGATGTGGGGCCAACATTATGTGTTTGACAAGATGGTCTTTTGTTGAAGGCACTAATTTAGGATTGAGAAAATCTGTGCTTCTCTGACAGAAACTCTGACAACCAGTTTCTGAATAGTCTTGAGTGAGTCATTTAATCTCTTTCTTCCTCCTCTGTGTAACTAAAATAATCTTAATGATTTTTTTTTTTTTTTTAATCATCATCATTGATAAAGATGAATCCACTAGACTGGAAGCTGATAGCTAACTAGGAATCAGTGAACAAGATCTCATATTTAGAATGTTTTCTGAACAAAAGATGATGCAAAATTATGAAAGGGATAGTTTCCCCAAGGAAGTAAACTTGGGAGTATAACTACGAGGAAAGATAAATTTATAATGACGAATATCAATGATAATCGGCAGTTCTGTAGGAAAATTTATGAGATGCTGATGAAACTGCAAGTTTGCCGTCAAGAAAGAGCACATGCTAGTTTTCTGAATTCTCAGATATTTTAGCCTTACCATAAGCCACAAATGCAAGTAAACAAATTCTATATCCTTCCTCCCCCCAAGTCTCACTCTGATAGCAGCCTTACTGGTAAAGGTATCTGCTTTAATCTAATATGCATAGACATTTCACTTAACCCAACATGGTATTTAAACTGAAAATATCAGCATACAAATCATAATGTGTGTATTAAAAAGATTAAGAATATCCATCTGACATTTTAATAAGTCAACATCCAGGTCATGCTGAATTTCATGTTAGCGGGACTGTGTAAAGATCAGAACTTGGATAGTAAGTTATTCAACATCAGAATTAAAGATCTGAAGTAAATGTAAAATTATTGGATAACTCAAAAAAGGTGTAATAAAGATAAGAACACACAGTAATACTAAGCTACAAGGCTACTCTAGTCTATTTTATAAAGCCTAGTGAAAAAGTAGACTTCTAGGGAAAAAAGCTGTGAGGGTCATGCAGCCTTAAAGAATGAAGAATAAGGGTTTCCCCCCTTGAAAGCAATGGCTCTTAAAAGGCTTATTCAACATCAAAAGCTCAACATCAGCCTTCCTTGTAATGACATAGGAAGTAGAGGTGGAAAAAAACTCTGAAAGTAAGAATAGATATGCAAATGAGTCAAACAGTGATTTTTATATATAGACTCATAGAATCGTAGAATATCTGGAGTTGGAAGGGTCCCAAAAGGATCAGAGTCCAACTCCCTGCTCCTCGCAGGACTACCTAAAACTGAACCATATGACTAAAAGCATTGTCCAGACACTCCTTGAACTCTGACAGGCTTGGTGGGACATCCCTGGGGAGCCTGTTCCAGTGGCCAACCACCCTTTCAGTGAAGAACCTTTTCGTAATGTCCAGTCTGAACTTCCCCTGGCGCAGCTTCATTCCATTTCCTCATGTCCTGTTGCTGGTCACCAGGGAGAGGAGATCAGCACCTCCCCGGCTGCTGCCCAAGAAGTTAACCTGATAGTGTGTCCAGTTCTGGGATCTGCAATTTGTAAAGGATTTTGAAGATTTGTAAAAAAAGGATGTTTGAAAGAACACCAAAAAAACCCCACTCAAAGTATTCAAGAGTTAAAGAAAATACCTTAGGAAAAAGGACAACTTAAAAGCACAGCCTGCTTAGTTTATCTAAAAGATGTTTGAGAACTTGATTAATGTGTGTCACCAACAAAAATATCAGGAAACAAAGGGCTTTTCAGTCTAGATGTTAAAGGCATAACGAGAACAAACTGCTAGACAGTGACAACAAGCAAATTCAAATAATAAATAAAACACTTTTTTTTCTTTTTTAAATAATGGAGGTGAACCATATTTGGAACACACTTTTAAGGTAGTTATTTATTTGTGAGAAGGATCCAACAGAGTTCATTTAGCCTTCTCATTTATACCCAAATTTTAAGCTCCTGGCGAACCTGGCATCCTAAAGTATGTGTTTGCACTTCTGATAGACACAGTGAAGGACAACAGAGTGAAGATCTCTGGAGGGAAATTGTGTCTTCCTAAGTTTGCTGGTCAGGATCTTCTCCTGTTGTCTAGAGGCATCATCTCATCTTTCCTCTTGAGACACCAAAGTCAGAATTGAGCAACCAACATGCAGATATTTCATGTCCATATGAGTGAGAGAAAATCCTGCCACCAACCTCACGCTGTCACTCCATGAGTTCTTTTACTTTCCAATCATTAGGGAAATTGTGTCTTCCTAAGTTTGCTGGTCAGGATCTTCTCCTGTTGTCTAGAGGCATCATCTCATCTTTCCTCTTGAGACACCAAAGTCAGAATTGAGCAACCAACATGCAGATATTTCATGTCCATGTAGGTATGAGGGAATATCCTGCCTGGCATCATGCTGTCACTCCATGAGTTCTTTTACTTTCCAATCATTCACATGCAGGCACCTTGGATGACCTGAGACATATTAAATGGTGCTAGGGACCTGGATTTCTGAAACTGAATTCCATCCCTTGTTTAGGAGGAATGGTTAAATAGTTGTTTTAAGCTTAAGCAGTAACTAGGTCCTTAAATTAAGGTTACTAACACCACCCATCTGTTGGGTTTTCTAAATGAGCCTGGATGCCATTCTGAAAATTGTGTTTTAGCCAAACATAAATTATTTTCTGTGTGCAGTGGTAACAGCAACAGCTTGAAATAACATGCCAGGTGACTTACTGGAACTCAGACACAATGTTATAAGGTCTAGAGTCTTTGTTCTTTGTTTTTAAATTTAGAAATTGAGCCAAGAAACCTAAACCTATCATTCATAACCAACAGCAGCGTAACAGACTAATTGACAGTCACCAAGAAGAATTGACCATAGTCCTCTATAAACAGAGGATAAAATCGCAAATTTTGCAACATACATGTTAGATCCTAATTTGCTGACAGTAAAAAGAATGGTGATAACAATATTTTATACTGAGGTCAGCACTCTGAAATACAGGGTTTAGTGGCAGGATTAGCAGTGGCAGTAAGAAAATACATGGAATTATGGCTTTGTGGAAATATCAAGTGGAAATTAGTTATTACTGGGCAGTGATTCAAAATGGATACACACTCAGGAGTAGACCTTACTGCATACGTTTTGCTAAAACCCTTCCCCCCCCTTCTCTTTTTTTGGCCAAACTAAAATATTATCTGGGTATACAATACATTCATTTAAATGTTCTTAAGCCCAAGGGCTAATTTTTGAAAAAGAATAGACAAAAAGAAAGAGAGAAAGCAGTCCCAAAGTGCTGAATATCCCCATTTTCAGGACTTTCTTTTGAGGCCAAACTAAAATATTATCTGTGTATACAATACATTCATTTAAATGTTCTTAAGCCCAAGGGCTAATTTTTGAAAAAGAATAGACAAAAAGAAAGAGAGAAAGCAGTCCCAAAGTGCTGAATATCCCCATTTTCAGGACTTTCTTTTGAGAAATAGAAGACTGTCAGTGCTGCACATACTTGTCTTGCTTTTCTGCAAGCATCCTACTAACTATAGGCAGTCATTAGATGTGTCTTTTTCTCATTATCCCAAAAGAAAAGTTATATAGAAAAGGGTCTCATTTTCATTTCCCACTGCACTGTAGTACATCACCAAACCCACATACGCTGTGCTTTTTTTGCTGGTGGTGAAATGGTAATGTTATTTTTCTATATATTTCTACACAGAAGATACTAAGGTTTACATAGAAAAAAAAGTCACATTCCTCAGTTCACTCTTCCTCTCTGCCTCAGGAGGTAGGGGATGTAAAATGGTAGTGTTCCCCAAATCAGAGAATTGTTGCTAAAGATATCATCCCCACATCCCAAAGACATAAATATTCTTGCTATATCTTCTACAATTTCTTTGAGAGAAATGAGGAGGCCAAACTTCAATCTAACCCAAAGGGGAAGGATTTGTCCTTGAATCACTAAAGAAAAATCCCTTTAAAAGCATGCAAGGCCACAAACTATAAAAAGAAAATAAAAAATTCACGAAGTCAAAATTAATGCATTGAGTGGAAAGACAAGTCTCTTTTTAGGCTCAATAGGTTGTTTCTTTTAAAATAAACTCTGTACTTGCCCCTGGGGTCTCATTCCAGCCACCCTCCTGCAAGGGCACAGGGGAAAGCATACAGGCTTTGTCATTTCTCTGTGGTACTTTCAAAAAGTGAAAAATGTCCCAAACTTCCCAGAACTGCCTCACCTCTTTGGAGCTTTTGTGCCAGTGGGCATGCCCTGAGCCATAGTAAAGCCCTGGGTAACGGGGATGGACTGCAGCACCCATGAACTAGGCTGAGGTGTACTGGTACAACTTCCTTCCACATGGAGAAAGAAGGGAAGCAACTGAACTGAGAAACAGCCAAGACTTGCTTCCTTCCTTCCTTCTTGCTTCCTTCCCTCTGTCCTTCCCTTCCTCCCTTCCTCTTGTAATCCCTTCCTCCCTGCCTTCCACTTTCTCCTCCCATCTAGACATTATTCCATGCCTTCTTACTCCACTGGTGTTTCCTACATGGGGGGAAAGGGCAGAGTAGCACCAGAGAACACTCCAGATCTAGGAAGAGACAAAGATACACCTCTAGCCTAAGATGTGTCATAAAATTAAATTGTAGAGAGAAAGTCCAACTATGGGAAATCACTGAATGTATTTGGCTGTGAACATCTTCTTCCCTTATAAATATGCTTTTTGTTTTGTTTTGTTTTCAAAGTTGTGAAATCAAATCCTGCCTTCCAGAAAGCGCATTGATTTTCCATCACCAGTGAGAAAACTTCTTCAACAGATAGGTGAAAACCTGGAGTTTCTATTGACAAATCACAATCAAATGAGAGCCTTTAGCTATTTCCTCCATCCCACTGAAGCACCACTGTGAAGGAACACATCTTGCTGTATAACAAATGCTCTTAAAAAGGCCCAGTGTTGATGTTAATTCACTTCAGGGAGTTTGATCTGGAAGGGCTTCAGGTTACTTTATAATCTTCACAAATTTCATTTTCCTAGACTTTTGTTTCAATAGGTTCTGATGCAAACCCGCAAATTCCATAAAACAGTTACATTATAATTAAGTTATATGCTTTCCATGGCTAATTAACTGAACAATTGTCCTCATACCCAATCTCAAGACTCATCTCTTCTTCTTGACATAAAAGATTTATAAAATTATTCCAAGGCTTCTTTTTTTCATTTATTTCTTGTGCAACCTATCTTTAGTAGGTATTTTAATACCTGCATACTTTAGGTACCAGTGATTAGTATGAATCTTCATGAATATTCAGCCAATGTACTTCCTGGTACTGATGCTATGAATAGTTTCTTTAATTGAAGCAGAATTTGTGAGGTATAGATACTATGGGATGTATATAATTAGGTGCCTATAGCAGATTAAGTGTTGAAGTGAGGAGCCCAGGCTTCCCACAGAAAACAGTAGAGTCCCCTGGGAGGTCCCTGAAAGCATCTTTCTTAGGATATCATTGATATACAGTGTTCCTTTGGACACTAACTTAAAGTACATGAATCTCTCTCAAAATCTGCCCCTACCAAGAAACATTGGAAGCGAGCTTTGTCACATATCACTAAATCATTTAAAGTTAAGGGCTTCATTGAAGTTGGATCTAGTTACACCAGCTGTACATTTGATTGATGGCGAAGAACCCAAATAAACCTAAACAACAGGTGCCAAAGTCACCCACAAACAAGCAGAATTGCCCATGAAATTCACTGAAGCCACAAAGGGAACAATGCATGTACCTCTGTAGAATTCCCAATGCAATGAAGAAAATGAAAAATTGCATAAAAAACCAGAGCCAAATTTTCCAAATCAGTAAGAATGTTCCCTGAGACAGTAGCCAGATAACACTTGTATTTTTTTACTTTGCTTTTGTTTAGCAAATGAAGCCCTGATCAATCCAGAAGATCAGGAAGCTTTTTTTGGCAAGTGAACAAAAACATACACAATGGATTTAGCAAGCTGATCCTTCATTCTGGGCAGATGCCAGTTGTTTCATGTGAAAGCATGAGGTAAAAAAGCAGGACAGAGAGTGGAAAGCAACCTGAGCTGTGCAGCCACCAATTGATTCCTGAATAGCTGTAATGGGGCTAACAGGACCACATGAGTAAATGTCTTATTACTGAGCTGAGTTTTATATTTCAGCACACAGGCCAGACCCTTAGTGGGTGTAAATCAGCATAAACTGGCTGTGGATGTGGCACACTAATTTGTCAGATCCGACATTCTTTGGCGAACAATAACCCTTTCTTCCTTCCCATTCTTGCAAATAAGAAAGCAGTTTTGTGGAAAACTGACATTTGACTTCCGTTCTGTGCGGAGAAATAAATCTAGCACTTAATCTTACTTGTGTTCATGTACAGCTTCCCCTCCCACCTGCTGTCCTTGTTGAACAAGAACTTACAGGTTCAAGGCCTTGGGACATGGGTGTCATGATTAGCAATGTGGGCCTTAAAGCTAAGGTGCTCTGACAGTTGTTCCATTTCCTAGCATTTACTTCAGCAATGAATTGAAATACCTTAAGGAATAAATACTAACCTCAGACAATAGACTGTGATCCGCAATCAAACTCTGGAACTGAATTACCCTTGAAAATTATTTCAAATCTTTCTTCTTCCTTCACTTACCTGTCAAGACCCAATATAAGTCCTCAGTTTTTATGGCTGCTAAATTTTTCCTTGCTGTTAAAAACAGATTGAAATTTCATCAGGCCAAGTTATTTTTGAGAGAGAAAGGAAAATGGCAAAAGTCTGAGATTCTAAACTGATTATTGGTCTTCTGATACAAAGAAGCTGACAGCCCAACCTGCTCTACCAGAGGGGAAGCCCACAGAGCACAATATGTAGAAGCATCAGGGTATCCATTTCTTTTAGGTTGTTCCTCAGTGCATTTGCTGATGTGTCATGCAGTTCTTAGAACCAGGGTAGGTGGATAAGTGATCTGAGAGTCATGGGATCAGGACTTAAGGTAGGTCTGCAGTAGTAAAATAACATTATGATCCACAAAGATCCTACTTAACTGTTATCCAAGGAAATTCAGGTTTCCAGAGTGATGTAAGTTTTATAAGTTTTTGATGAAAAACCTTAAGTTGGAAAAAACCCTCTGGAGGTTCCACCTGCTCTGTGCATCTATAAATTTGAAGTTAGATCAGGTTGTTCAGGTCTGTGAGAAGTTGAGTTTTGAATGTCTCCAAGAACAGAGTCTCCACAACCTCTCTGGACAGCCTGTTCTGTGGATAACCATTCCCATTGTAAAGGGTTTTTCCTTATGTCTCTCAGAAATTTCCCTTTTACATCTTTGACAGTTTCCTCTTGTCATTTCATTGTATAGTTTTGAGCAGAGTCTGGCTCCATTAGGTTGTTGAAGACACTCGTTAAATGCTTTCAGAGCCTTTGCTTCTCCAGACTAAATCAACTCAGCCTCTCCTGGTACCTTTTTGCTCCAGACCCTAACCATATTAAGAGCTCCTTGCTGCACTTGCTCCAGTTTGTTAACATGTCCCTTCTACTGGGAACTGTTAAATCAGACACTGTGCCCTACATCTCCCAAAGGCAAGGTCCTGCATTTGGTCTTGTTGATCTTCATGAGTTTTCCGTCAGCCCATCTCTCTAGCTTGTCTGTCAGCCCATCTCTACAGCCACCCTCTGAACAGTGGCCTTGCCCTCCAGGGTAACGACGGCTTCCCCCAGCTTGGTGTCAACCCCAGACTTGCTGTACAGCTTGTTAATGGAGAGGTCAAAATCTACCAGCCCAGAAACATCACAGATTCTACCACCTAAGATCTGGAAGCAGGATGCATCACCTCTAAGCAGTTTGATCTGGTGTTTCTCAGAGAAAGTGTAAAGAAAGTCTTGTTCAGCTGCTGAGAAAATACAGCAACATTTACTGTTTATTTTAAAGTGCAAACAGATCAACTTCTTTTTAGAGGATGCACCTAAACGAAACCTTTATGCCTGACTAACTTCAAACACACAGCTTTTCCTCGTTGCAACATATTCCCTAACAAGGACCCTATTAAGATCAAGGGGCAGGTTAAGTTCCTGTTGAATTTGCTTCATTTTACAGAAAAGAACTCAGGACTGATCAGGTCAGAGAATGGAGAGAAAAAGCGAGAAAGAATTTCTGCCCGGGTAGTCCTCTGGGAGAAAAGCAGTGTGGGTTCCTAGGGCTGCTCTCATATTTTGCATTAGAAATGAAGCTTCATGTCTTGTCCTTGATTCCAGAAGAGAGGAATTGCATTCCTTACTCCCTGTGTTTCCAGTTATTCCTTCAGCTCTCAGACTCAGTGAGAAGTAAATCACAGATGTCACATGTTGGGCTCTTTCTTACTGTTTGCACTTGTTTTTCAAGCAACAGAGACCCACACGGTGTCTTACTTTGGAAAGCAGAAGCCAAAGTAAACTGTTACATAGAGGTGTTCATAAAGCAAACTCTGGGAGATAAACAATCCAATTAGTGTCCTACTGATATACCCTGAACATCCTTATAGATCATATTGGGGAAACTCCAAGAATCTGGAGTGGCTACAGTGGGCCAGATTTTGCATGCTAAAACCTAGGTTCAACCAGTTAACAAAATAATTACTTATAGATTAATAGCATAATAAAAAATGAAAGAGAGAGGCATCATGGGGCATCAAACTTGACACATGTCACCCATATGAGATTAAAAATGTGGGATACATGGGAAGGCTGTCTTGGGAGTAAATATTTCATGGGGAATGATCAGGAACAGTGGAAAGTAGATGACTGTTTAAATTCAGTTAGACAGACATATTTTATTTTGCTTTATGGAAAGCCCAGCATCTAAGTCACATTTAAAAATGTGGCTGTCATCAAATGCCAATACCAAATAGCTGAGGAGTGACACAGGCTTTTACTCACTCCTTAATTATTAATAGTCTTGTTTTGTAGAAATCAGACCTTAGGAAAAGCTGTCAACTCATGCACAGAATGGCAATTTAGTGGCAACTCACCTCCCCATCAGGCAGTGGTTCCCAGATTTACTCCACAGGTTGGGCAAGAATTTCTCTGGAGCCAGAAAACAGTTGCAAAGCAGAAGAGTTGTTGCTGCTTAGGGTGGTATCTTGCCTCTTGGTGCAGCTGAGACTCCTACAGTCCTGAAGCTGTATGAACTATTGCAATAGACAAAATTGCTATCTAGCTACTTCCCACCAGGTCCTTGCAGCTGTAGAGAAAGCATCTCCAACCCGATTCCAGTTGTCCCAATTGCTAGGCAGTTGTCAGATCTGGTAGACTAACAGAGTTGATATTGTCACAGCTCCATGCCTCCAGTCCAGCCAGCAGCGAGGCTGAGTGTGCGTTACCATTAGGCACATGCACAAACAGACATATTCCATACACATATGCACATGCACACAGGTAACCACACAGAGCAACACAGACAAAAATGCTCAGTGAATACATAAGCCTAAACAGCACTAAAGGCCTCATCCTGTTCTCTTCTCTGACTGATCAGGATGAAAGTCCTTTAGTGGAAAATATATATACATATATACAATGTGGATCCCTGCAGTAACTGACCTCAGATGCTCAGTCTGCCCAGTAGCTGGTCCTGCATCTCAAGTCCTCAAAGTTGCCAACACTGGGACATAAGATCCCTACTCCAGTTAATGGTACACAGACCCGCTTGCACACACCAACATATACACACTGTGGATCCCTGCAGTAATAGTCCTTAGACACCTGGTCTACTCAGAGGCTGGCCCTTGGACCCTCGTGGGCCTCCAGATACCTCTCGCACAGAGAGACACACACATGCAGATGGGTCCCTCAGTTGATCCCTAGACCTCACAGACTCCTCAGTAGCTGGCTTGGACCTCTTGGTCCCTCCAGCAGACAGCTCAAAGACAGAGGCCTCTCTTGTATCCTGCCCAAACCATTGCTACTTCAGTGCTCTTCCCTTGCATCTCATAATGGGTTCCATATCCCAGGCAGTGACGTCCCTTGGTCTGTGAGGTGACCCGGAGAGCTGCTCTATTGTCCCACTGGGTGGGTGCCTCCCCCAGCCCATGGGGCTGAGGCTTTTCTGGGACAGTCCTGGAAGAAACTGGGGCAGGGGCTCATGTCTAAGACTGGGGCTCCCCAGCCTGCCTTTGTGTCTCTGGGCTCCTCTGTGCCTGCAGAGATGAGCCTTTAATATCAGATCTGTCACTGATCTTTATAACTGATCTCTCCGTTACTTCTGGGTAAATTCTGAACGCTGCCAGAGATGGGGAAACCCTGACCCTGCCTTGATCCTCTCCTTTAATGACCTTTTCCCTCCTTGTTCTAGTTCTTTTCTTACATTTCTGTTTAAAAAGATGTAGACCACCATGACTGTTTCATTTACAATTCTGCTGTGAAACCATGATCAGAGAAAAATTGAAAGAAAGAATGAAGAAAAAACCCCTGCAAAACAAAAAAACACCAACCCAGCTAAAAGCTTTTTAAACATCCTGGTGGTAGAAGTTTATTAGGTTTTTTTAGTGCATAATAAAACTGTATGTATGTCTATTTATCCTTATCAGTGGGGTTTACAAGCAAGCACCAGCAGCAGAAAAAACCATTACTATTCCACTGTTCCTCTCCTTCCTCACTTTCATGTGTTATTCCTGTTTTGTCTTCAAGAAAATAGCATTAGACTTTAATAATGACAGTATCAAAACCTTCAGACAATCTCAGCTAGTTTGCAACTAATAAATAAGGCACTTTATGTGCTCTGTACTACCATCAAATACACTGAGGGGGAAAAAAAGGAAAAAAAAGTAGTTCCAATAAGCAAAAGGAATGGGTTATTAAGAAGCTAACTTCTTCCTAGAAAGGGTAAATATTACTATGTGGAATAATTTTTTAAAACTGTTAAAATAGTTTCTCTCCGTTTATTTTTTTCCCTTACAAAATCACTCTCCAGTTAAACAAAAAGCACATTATTAAAATGAAATCCTTCCTCAATGCTCTACATTTTTCAAAGCTTTAATGTTTTTTTTCCTCCCCCTTTCTTCCTTCTGACACACACATTCTCCTTTCTCTTTTTTTATGACTTTAATGGAAGAAGTAACAAATATTTAAAGATCCCCCATAACTCAGCAAGATTCAGTGCTTGTATTTGAATCCCTTATATCTTTTGTAACTGGCTCCATCTTAACAGTGACATGGTCAAGGTGCTAGCCTTGCCTGACCAGACTGTGCATCCCAGCAAGACTGAAATGATAACAAGTACACTTGAAGGCAGCGGGGGAAGGGGGAAGCCAAAATGACCAGGTGACCCGCCTAGTGGATGAGGGAAAGGCTGTGGATGTGGTCTACCTGGACTTCAGCAAGGCCTTTGACACTGTCTCCCACAGCATTCTCCTAGAGAAGCTGGCGGCTCACGGCTTAGACAGGTGGACTCTGCGCCGGGTCAAAAACTGGCTGGACGGCCGGGCCCAGAGAGTTGTGGTGAATGGAGTTACATTCAGTTGGCGGCCGGTCACGAGCGGTGTTCCCCAGGGCTCAGTACTGGGGCCGGTCTTGTTTA
>NW_008795932.1:3982087-3985684 GCF_000699145.1 Aptenodytes forsteri
TTGGGTCGACGGTTGGACTCGATGATCTTAGAGGTCTTTTCCAACCTCAATGATTCTATGATTCTAAAATGGCTCCACTAAAGCAAAATATACCAAGTGAGTCCTAATGATTTCAGGTTTGGAGTACACAGTTGTTATAAAGGCAAAAACATGAGCTATGTACATTTCGAAGAGTAACAACGTGACAGACTTTTAAAAGCAGTCAAAACCAATTAGTCAATGTGTCACAGACTGGCATCGAAGTAGAGATTTATATGACGGTGAGACCCAGTGGAAGGCTGACATCTTTGAAATAAGACCAGAGATCAAAATGTTGCTGGACGATTTCCTTATGAGTTCTGAATGCAACAATTTTTAACACCTTGTACCAGCACTGTTACAGGAGGGATATTACCAGTTGTTCACACTACTACATTGTGAACAACAGTTTGTATAAGGTCTTCATTAACTAATGACTCCAACTACTGTCTAAAGTATACTTGTGTAAGCGTCCAATCTGATACCCTTCCCTTTACATTGACCTGTCCACTAGGATATAACTTACAATGCAGGCTGCCTCTTTCAGATATCTATTTCCATTGCCAACTGTGACAAATCTGCTGTCTTTCTTGAGCCAACTTCATCATTTTCATTTCCAGGGCTCTCTAAATGGAATTGTGCAGCCTGGATTTAGGGTGTGTTTGTGGCCAGATGTTAACTTCTTATTTTTAGCTGTTACTGCAGAAAAATGAATTGGGGACTTAGAGTTTGGTTCATCTTGCACAATGTGCATAGCCAAACTAAATATCTCACCTCCTGTTATAGTCAGTGGAGAGAAACAGTTCCTTCTTGGTGCAATACAGCGTAGACTAAAGTAGATAGTTAAAAATAGGGCAGAAAAATCACTCCCTGAAAAACTTCATCTCTCTGCTGGCTAGAATGAGAAACTAGGGTGATTAGCTTAGCTGTAGATGTCTAATTTAAAATGAAGTTAGTTGAAGCCCACCTCCATCTTCTGGCCAAAAAAAGCCTTGTTCCAGCTTTTCTGAATGCTGCCAAAACTGTAGTTCCTTTCTTCTGTAGTAGTCTCTAGCTCAAAGCACAGGACTGCAGACAGGCATAGCTGAGCTGGCTCAAACTCTGACACCATTGCAACCGTAGTTACTGATCTGTCTCTCCTGACATTTGGAATGGGTTAGTACAGGTAGGGGTCATTTCTCTTTTCTTGTCTCATTGGTAAGGAAGGGAGTTTTGGAATGATGTGAATCTCTGCTGGAACATAGCATAAATATCAGAAAGTGGCAGAAAGTTGACCTACAGTTTCATCTTTATGTGAAGAGACAAGTACACAAAACCTGCCACAATTAATCATCTGCTTCCTAACCAGCTTTGGTCAACCTGAGAAGCCTAGGGCTGCCGTTGCCCTAATTCTGTACAAGGAGTAGATCTATATTCCTATTTGCATGCAAACTGGTCTTTCAAATCATTGTACTTTTTGCGTAGATGAGAAAAGAGAACCAATCTAATGGTTTATTGATCCAGTCTCAAATGGCAGGCCAAATGATCTTTCATGGCAAAGCCTATGAACTATCTTTCATTTCTCCCTGGATTAACACTTTTTTTTTTTTCCTTGGATTTAAAAATCAAATTTACAGATACAGTCTTTACTAACTTTAGTGTTAAAAAAGCCACAGTTCATTTATTTTCTTTCTTTTTTTTTTTTTAATTAACATACCCATGGACTACCATGGCCAAAACGCTGATATAGGTGCACTGTATTCAATCCTTCATGATTATGTATCAGTGTGATAGCAAACTGAATTGAGTCAAGTATAGTATGCAGTTAGATGACTGTGCAGGCTCTTATTCTTGACAACCATTATTTAGTTCACAGTTCACTGTGCCACTCAGTCCTTGAGCCAGTCTGCAGCTGCTGCTTCATCTTACTTGCTTCTCCTGCCCAAGACAATTTTGCAGTTGTTCAAGAACAGCTTCCTCTTACCTTGGCGCATCATTGCTGCCTCTTTCTGGCTGAGTTCAGAAGCACTGTTGCAGCCAATCAGGTGTAAATTAATTGGATCCTGGACTTGTTCTGTTAGGTATACCCATTTCCTCTTTTGGTTCCTTCAGGTTACCCTGTTGGAACTATATCAGCATTTCTGTGGTATCTGATAACACCACACTTTCTTCCACTAAAACTAGTGGAACATGCCCTTAACATAAGGGCAGAGTATTACAATATCTCAACCCTGGTCACTTGCACCAGGGACTGAAGTAGCTTCTGGTGGAACTTTTTCTGCCAGTCTGAAGGGTGTCCTAAACCTACATGTTCAATGGCACTGCACTTTAGCTTGATCCTATCTTGACTCCCTGATCACTTCATAAACCTGCGCAAGACCTTACTAGGTTTCAAAGGAGACATGTACATACTATCAACTTAGCTTGCTCTGCATTTCACTGTGTGGCCAACTTTCACTCATTATCCACACTTCATGCATGCTAGTTCTCTTCCTGGTTGGAACCTGAAGCAAAGTAGTTGTCTCAAAGAAGAGGCTGTATCACTGATGACAGGATACTTGACTACAGGCTGCACTTCAGACAAATGCAGGCTGACTCCTTCTGCATTATGTATCCTACAACACTAAGATAACAGGCTTTGTGCCCTTATACAAAGGGCAATGCCACCACTGAACCACCAGTGTGAGTTCCAAGGGTAAGCAATATGCAACCTTAACTACATGCTTTAAAAGAAACACTTTCTTAAGCTGCAGCATACCCATCTCCTCATGTGGAAAAATAAATGCACGCACGCATGCACACACAGAGATTGTGTCCCAGGAACACTACAGGGTTCCCAGAGGACACTAAGACTAAATGCTAAGTGGTGTAGGCTCACAAGTCGGCCCCAGAAAGGACTAACTCTGAACAGCATGGAAGTGAACTAGTTTATGTTGTTTAGCCTGGGGTAGAGAGTTCTTTTCCTACCGTAGTCCCCAAAGGTAGATGTTACTGCTCTATAAAAACCAGCATGAGTTTTCACACCACTTTTAGTTGTAAGCTCATTTTTTCTGAGGATGGGTATATTTACAATGTCTTGATTTACATTTAATATGAAAAATTCAGTGAAACCTATATGAAGTTTTCAAAAGTTTCATTCATAGCAATTAACTCAAGCCATTTTACCTGCATTATCACATTAGTCAAAACAAACTTAAATAGGTGTAATAATATTTTGAATGACTGCTGTAACACATATTCTGTCATCTCACTGCTAGCATAAAGACCTTCTAATCACTTTTCTCTCTTCCTCCACCAGAATTACAGTAATTCTCTAAAGAGAGCAGAAAAATAAAACTAACTAGTCTAGATTGTATTTCTGACAAACTTACACTGATTTTAAAATATCTTTTTCTCAATTTCCAATGTATGCTTTATTCAGAATATGAGCACTTTTCCTCCTAGTTCCATTTCTGAAAACAAATGAATGAGAACAATCCCATTGAGTTTTGCTAATGGACTAACTGATTTTAGGCAATTAGTCAGAGATACTAACGGAACTAGTTAATTAGCTAACTGTCCAATATTTCCTATAAACTGTTCCTTAGAATCCTAGAAAAG
>NW_008795932.1:3985732-3994242 GCF_000699145.1 Aptenodytes forsteri
TTTATTTGTATCTGGATGTGTTTATCATAGTTTTGTTAACAATGCAGTTTTCCATGGGAAAAATATTGAAAGAAAGGACAAGGCAGGTTCCTTCAAATAACATGTCTTAATTTCTTTCAATATACATTTTTGCCTAGAGCTCTACCAGTTCATGGGACTCTAATTAAGCTTGGTATTTCTAGAATTACTTAAGTAGATCCCCTGTCCTCTGCTTCTCTCTTTCCAGCTTAGTCTTTGTATTACTACCATGACACACCAATAATCCAGGTAAGTAACACTTTTAAAGTGTTAAATCCATTGAACAATTTGGCTGCTTAAAGTTAATCAAATGCTTATGTATTCTTCTGGACTGAGAATATGCTGCTTAATATCAAGAAAGATCAAATCATCTGTGGAGCCACAACCAAGCTTTCCTTGTGTGGTCCTATCCAAGTTTGATGATTCTATGTCTCCCCACATTTCAAACAAAAGCAGGTAATGATCGAACTCCTTACACTCCCCCCGCTCCCTTCTCTGACCTTATTCAGGATTGGATTATCTCTTCAAATACCTTTGTCTCTTGTTAGTCCAAGGAACATGTAGCTGATGTATAATGAGTTTAAGACTTTCTGGATTACAGACTGAGTGTCATAAGCCTAATTAAAGTGAGAAAGATCTGAAGGATCCCATTCATTTTTAGAAACACCTTCAGTGTAACAGCCTGGAACACTGGGATGTGGCACCCTTGGGATACAGTTAACAACTCACTGCAATACGTCTCTCAGAGGAACATATATGAGTATTTATAATTTCTCTAACACAATGGTGGTAATTTCAATTCCTAATCCAAAGATGTTGCTTTTATATATATATATAAAAGAAAAGAACATGTTATCAGGTCAACTGTAAGGCAATTTGTTTGACCACATCAGGCAGTACAATGGAAGAGTCTTTTAATAAAGGCAGATCATATCAGATGAGCACCTCTTGTGCTTAGAAAGCTCATGATTTTCTGGACAAAGAATGAAAAGCATTTTTTACAGTGCCATAGACGCAAATATTAATCAAGCTATGAAAGATGGAGTGCAGAAAATAACTGATACACAAAGTAGTAGTAGAGCTCAGAGTGAGTTGTGCTGAAAAAAACATTATTGAATAGAAAGTCCTCTAATATCACTGGTAGAGACAAAACATTGTTGTTCTCTGCAAATATAAAAAGGAAAGTAAACATGACAGAGAAAAATATAAAAAGAACGTCTTGCACCAGAATAAAATTTCTAAATATGCTTAAATTGGAACTGAGAGGAATGGTTTCTAACTTCCAGAATATCTTGACTCTGGAGCTTTCCAAAAGATATAGCATAAAGAAAGATAATATTTTTATTTAATGTATCATTTGATAAGCTTTAACAAATAATTTTATGACGCAACTGTTTGTAGTAGTAGGATATTGGCCTTTTCAATGCAGGAGTTTCCACAGACTTGTGAAAACTTGTGGGTGAAATTTTTTGGCCATGTTAATGTTTGTAGATATAATTATTTGGATGAACTTGTCTTGAAACTACAGAGTGCTAATTAGAAATGTGAGTTCTCTAATTTACTTCCTAGTGGAATGGAATGGTTAATATTTGCAGTGATACTTCTCTTGTATAAACATGCTTCTTTCTTTTTTTTTTCCTTTTTTAACTTTTTTTTAATGCAGCAATATTTTGTTGCATTCTCTCAGAGCAGGAAATATAATAGTAGCACAGAAAATAATTGGTACATTACTCACGTTAGCCCGTTGGGACTGGTTTTCCTTCTTTTAGATGTTACTCTTTAGCTAGGTTGCTTTTGAAACCAAAACAAAATAATAAATGAACCATCTGCATTTTAAAAGTACACTGCTGAGACAGAAGCTCATGTAACAGCTGATAGAGAAGGGACTTGCTAGGTCTATAACAAAAATAATGTATAATATAAGCTTATTGACAATATTTTCTTTAAATTATAGTGGAATATAAAGAGAGTCATTATGCTTAGTCTCTTTAGGAACATTATACTACATTTACATTTAAAAGTAAACCACCATTTCTCCTTCATTTTCAACAATGGCACTAATTCATTAAGAGTGCTAGATGGTTAAATTAGGATCTGCTAGAAGAGCATCATGTCAAGGCATAAATAATCCAGGAGATTTCTGGAAACTACAGAGAATTTTTAGCTGCAGGTGTTGGAGACACAACCCAAGGGTCACACCCTGCTGGATCTGCCATTCATGAGTAAGAAAGAAGTGGTCAACGATCAATAGCAAACTTGTCTACAGTGACCATGAGGTAGTGGAGTTTAAGATCCTAACATAAATGAAGCAGCACAGCGGCAGAAAAATGACCCAGGACTTCAGTAAAATGGGCTTGTTCAGGAAACTGTTAGTCCATGTGCATTGGGAGGCTGCTCTGAAGGACAAAAAGCTCGGTAGAGCTCATTGATTTTTAAGGACAGCTTCCTCAAAACACAAGGTCTGTCCTTTCCAATGTGCAGTTAAGTTGAACTGGCATGGTCGAATGCCAGACTGGCTGAGAAGGGAGCTCCTGAATTAGTGCAAATGCAAAAGCTACCCAGGAGGGGCACAGAGACATTGCCCAAGCATCCAGGCTTAAAGTTAGCAAAACCAACTCAGCTGCAGTTGAAACAGTGACAGATGTGAAGGACAAGAACAGCTTCTATAGGAGTATCAGCAGCAAAAGAATAGAGGTGGGGACCTAATGGTAATGGATACCTGAGATAATAAATACTTCCTGCTTAGCTGTGCGGGCACAGGCGAAGCCAATTCAACATAGATCTGGAAAGGATGGGGGGAGCAATAGTGAGCAGAGAAACCCCTGTTACTTAATCGTTCAAAACCTAATCAATGGAAATTACAGTGAGCTGAATGGGCTGCTTCTAAGACTATCAAAGAACAAAGATTACATCATTGTCCCTAGTATGAAACCCATCAGGATCAATCAGCAAAGGAAACTCCCACAAAACACATGCAAACTGAAGTGGTGAGGAAACTCTTTCCCACAAAACACATGCAAACTGAAGTGGTTATTGCCTAGAAGGTTATAGGACTTCTATGGAATATAGAGGCAATTTTGGGACAGTGCAAAACTTATTACGGTAAGTTTTAAGGAATTGTGGGAAGATGTGAAACCTACTGCAGAAGTTTAGGAGAAGGACCAAAGATGGGGAAAAGTAGGGTTTAAGGTGGATCAGGGAGAGGCAAGCGTGTGAAAACAGAAGGCAAAAAGAGAAAGGTGGCTGTGTGTGAGCAGGTTGCTAGTCAGTTCTCTTGTCTGGCTGAGCCTTGTGCCTTATCATGTCGGTCTATTCTCATTAAATTTTAATTGTAACTATCTTCCATGTGCATAAATTTTCTATTTTGAGTGTGTTTGTGTGAAATCTATGCAAAATTCAAATAGGACTAGCCAATAAGCAGCAAGAGATGTCTGGAGGCCAGCAGCTGGATGAGACCAGGTTCTGAGCTGAGTGCTGGGCAGAGTGTGTATCCAAGACCGGCTGCTGGAGAGACCTCCTTGATGTATGCATATTCCAATAACAACCTTCAATCCTGATGGGATGAAGGGAGGAACAGGACTGAGCCATCCCTGCTGATGTTTCTGCAAGTGCTGGTTGTGGTTAGATGGGTATCAATAAAGGCACTATTCTCTGTCTACATTGGTCTGTGTGTGTACATGTGCTCATTGGCAATATGTACTCAGTCTTGATACTGTCTGCATCTGGAACCACAGCATCTTCACATATATTGAGCTCGGGCAGGACAACTCTTCCCTCCCTCCCTCTGTTGCTGAGTCCTGAAGCACACCTAGTAAAGCTGCCTCTTACATCTTCTTTGCCTTAGTTTTCCTGATGACCTCCAGGATCCCTGAGCCTTCTGGAGAAACCAAATGGAGTGAGGAACTACCCATGGAAGGAGAAAACCTAGCAAGAGATGATTCAAATAAACTGGACTTGCAGAGCCATAGGAAGAGATGACATGGAAGTACAGCCAAGTGTACTATTGTCCCTGAAAGACCACTCTATGTTATCTTTAAAAGGCCGCGGCAATCAGAGGAGGTTCCTGTTGACTAGAAAAAATGTCAAAGCCATCTTCAAGAAGGGCAGTGAGGAGACTGTGGTGAACTAAAGGCTGGTCAGCTCAGTCTTAGTCACCGGAAAGAATATGGAGTAAATCCTCCTAGAAATCATGTCCAGAGACATGAAGGACAAGGTGCCTGGGAATTGCCAGAGTGGATTTAGCAAAAATGACATGTTTACGCATGTTTAGGTTGGTGAAGAGAAGGATCAGGGGCATCTAATGGCTATTTTCTACTAGCTAATGAGGTATAGAAGAGTTGAAGCCAGACTGTGCTCAGGTAAGGATGTTTAAGCATAGAAACAGGTTGCCCAGAGAGGCTGTGGACAATATTTTGAATATACTTTGTGATCCTCAACACTCATTTTGTTAAGGCTCTATAGCAACTTGATCTCACCTCAGAGCTGATCTTAGTTTGAGCGAGGATTGAATTAAAATTTCCAGAGGTCCTCCCAAACCTACATTTTTTTATGGTTATATGATCACACTAGATTGGACAGAAAGTTTACTTCCTCCAGAACCCTAACTCTGTGTAGTACCAAGCACTAAACAAAAATGCAGGAAGCCCTTTTGTGGCCCTCATGATTCATCTGCTATGTATATGAAGTCTCATCCCAATTTCTAGTATTTCATTTAGTTTAACAAATTAATATGGCATTCAAAATCTCTCCCTTAATTTCTATTATAATTGTGTTAACTAACCTCACCTTGGAGAATCTTTGTGTCCACACATCATGAATAATGCAGCCTAGAGTCATTGTTATGCTGTTCATAGGTCAAATCTAAACTGTGATTGTGGCAGAAAAAGATATTATCTGCTCACCATTTATCTCTTGCTTCGGGAGAGAATAAACACTTACAGACCTCTACTCTTTTGCACATCCTGAAGTTACTGATGTTGCTATTATACTATGGACATCTCAGAGGTAAAGTTCTGCCCACCCAGGAGCAATGTGGGAAGCTGTGCAAAGCCTGCTACTCCTAATCCACTGCCTATTACAGTACAGCCCATTTGCAAAGGAAACGCTCTCCTGACTGCACACGGTAGTGCCGATGTGCATGGCAGGAATCATCTCCCCAGAAAGATTTTACACTGTAAGAAATCTCATGAGGAAAAAGGGCTTATTACACTAAATAGAAAATGATTACTTTTCCACACAGTGTTTCTGGGTTTGTTATGCCCCAAAGGCTGCTACCACATACCAATCAAACCACTTGATTGAAAGAATACCTCAGTACGCTCAGCAGCTGGCTCGTAAAGAGGTTGGACACGGGAATGTCCACAGGGAGGGCACCTAAGTATTTAGTCTTACCATGAGGCTTCAAAGCACAAGTGCATTTAGATCTAACACGACTTCATTATTGAAAACTATATATAACGTACTGAACCTCTATCACAAAAAAGCAAAGTTTCTTTTAAGCAGGATTAATGAGATCTTAATTGTCACTTTAGGGGAGTTTGGATCTTTGTATGATTTCTCAGGTCCCTGTGCTGCTTAGGTCCTGTGGTGATTCCTGACGGTGTTGGTTCAGGATTATCTTTTTTTTTGTTTTCTTCTTTGCCTTCTACACCTATAAGGCACTTTTTACAGTTTTATAGGTGCTATGCAGAGCTAGTTTCTTCCATCAAGATGTTTTAGCACATGCGTCATGGGTGGTTGACTCTCACTTCACATTTCCTTTCACTTGTGATTTCTAAACTATGTCAATCTAATTTTTGTTTTCACTGAGTTAGGTTAAATACAAATAACACATTCTGTGTTAAGAGGTCAGTGTTTTCTCAGTTCTTTTCCTGGCAACATTCTGCCCAGTGGGGGAGTTAGTTTGGGGCTAACAGCACTATTTGAATCCCATTGGCAACGTAATACACTTTGCAATTCATGTTGTGGAAGATGATTGTAGGAATTTCTGTCTTCAGGCTGGACTATAGATTTGAATGAAGAATGATACACACAAATGAATTATCTAGAGATTGTCAACCTACCAATTTCTGATTCTAGCACGTTCTGAACTCAAGGAGAGGATATACTCCTCATCACATCTAAAATACCCTTTGAAAGACTGGGCTTTCAGAAGGATAGAATAGGAGAATATATTGCTGCTAGAATCCACTTAGGACTTACGTACATTTAAGAAAGACCTCCAATATGGCAGTTACTTCTTGAAACCTTTAAGATTCAACCAAATCAAGCAAAGTCAGCTGAGCCAAGATACATATTAGTCTGCATGACACAGAGCTGAAATATGTTTTTCTAATCTTCTTTGACAGAGATGGCTGGTTCTGTGCCAATGGAGCCTTCATTGACTTCCAGAAGAGTTACACATAAAAAGGGTTAGCAGGATTAGGCCATGAAGGCACAGCTTTTCAGAGGTATTGCTTCTGTCAAAAAAACAAATGGAGAGGCTTAGAAGTGCAAGCAACAGGTGAGAAAACTACACATTTGCTTCATCTGCACAAACCTGCTATCTCTCTTAAAGAAACTGAGATGTGCTATGAAATCTTGCAAGGATTTTACTTAATTTGCAATTTTAAAAATTTTGAAGCTTCATGCATTACAAGACAAAGGGAAAGGGAGGAGAAGGTCAAAGGAGATAAAAATTCATCTTAAGTCACATTCTGACCTTGAAGAAAAAGGCATGCTTTGTGTAAACACTGGAAGCAAGATGACACACTGTGAGAATAGCCAATTTAAAGTGATTGCAATGAAATAGGCTACCTTGGAAGTCAGGTTGGTACATGTGACCCTTTTGTAAAAAATTTTGGTAAGAGATTTTTGTAGTCATCATCCTGATTTGTTTTATAGGTAAAGGAAGATAACTTCAATCAAAAGAATCCTGGGGAGTTGAAAAGTAACTACTAAATGAAACTGAAGTGGGTTATTGTCTTTAGTAAGTGTATCAGCATATAAGGAATACTGATCAAATGCTTTCCACAATGCAAAAAGGAACTCTCCCTTCCCTTCCCTTCCCTTCCCTTCCCTTCCCTTCCCTTCCCTTCCCTTCCCTTCCCTTCCCTTCCCTTCCCTTCCCCCTGCATTTTGCATATTGAGAACACAAATTTGTACAAAGTAAAGAGTTCAAGGTGAAAGCTACAAGACAAAGAGATAAAAGTAAGCTCTGGGTCCTTCCACACTTCTGCATTTCATTTCTTCTGCCCCTGATGTTTTTCAATAAAAGGAAGCTCAGCTATGGGACATAGGGAGTTCAAAGCTATTTAAATTGCTTCTGTAAAGAACAAAAGATAAATATATCAAAACACCGCACAATAAAAGAAGGAAGTATTTCACATTTACTTAGCTATAGTCAGTGCTCTGTGATTTCTCACCTGTCAGTTGCAGAGTATTACCAATGCCGAAGGTTCCTGGTCAAAGTTCCTTGGGCAGATGTAGTTTGTATTTCTGTCCTGTACATAAGTGGGCCTGTAGTAGTGATCAAAGCTAAATGCATCAAACGTGAACTTGTTCCCAAAATATTTCAGTGAGGTGATTAATGTCACGCATTTCATGCATCATGGAAACTGAGGAGCAAAGAGGTTAGGGACCTGGTGAAGAGAATTATGAAATTGTATTTGTTAAAAATTTATGGGAAAATATTTCTTGTCACACAATGGATGAGACCAGTAAAAATTTAATATTTGTGTGAGAAAAATCAACTATTTAATGCCAAAAGAACAAAACAGAGCAATTGTACTCTTGGAAGATAAAATGTTCATCTTCATCCATTCATTTGTTGCTATTCTTCTGGAGACTTTAATTTGACTCAGTCTTTTCTGTGTGCCCTATCATGTGAAAAAACTCCATTTTCCACTGTTTCCTGGTTGCTTCTTTCCATGGGTGATGATATCAATAATAACCATAAATTTGATTCAGCAATATTAAGGCATTGGGTTTTTTACTGAGCATAGCTAATGAATGTGTTGATATTTTCCAGTTATCACTTTTCTTTAAATCAACATATTCTATAAAATAAAGTAATATCTATTACCTTTGCAGCATGCCCTGAAACAAAAGGATATAGCAGAGTATCAGTAGTAGAAACGGGAAGTCTGTTTATGCATCAGAAGCACGTATAAATATAAAAATAAATATGAATAAGTAATTAAAATTGTTTTAATATTTTTTTCACTGAATTTTTTGATGCAGTTCAAGAGAACTCCAGTGTTACAGACTTGGGATTTGAACACACAAATCAGGAGTAAAATTCGAGACCGCCCCTCGAATACTGTGTTCAGTTTTGGGCCCCTCACTACAAGAAGGACGTTGAGGTGCTGGAGCATGTCCAGAGAAGGGCAACGAGGCTGGTGAGGGGTCTGGAGAACAAGTCTTCTGAGGAGCGGCTGAGGGCACTGGGGTTGTTCAGCCTGGAGAAAAGGAGGCTCAGGGGAGACCTCATCGCTCTCTACAACTACCTGAAA
>NW_008795932.1:3994516-3995917 GCF_000699145.1 Aptenodytes forsteri
GATTCTATGATTCTATGATTCTATGATTCTATGAGATCTATACATTTCTGCTATGGTAATTTAAAAGGTCTTTATAAGAAGCATATGATAAGCCTTCATTAAGTTAGCTCTAAGTACTTGAAATAAAAGCCCAGTATCTAATTTTAGAAAGAAGTACATGTGAGAAGATAACAGTGTAGTTACTGCAGATCTGCTTCCCCATAAATCACTGAAGTAGCAACCTGTTTGTTCTTTATTTTTAAATAAACACCATGTCTCATGAGCATAAATAATTATAAAAGTCACACTTCCATGAGGCTTTATTAGCTTCTTCACATATATGAAAGATTATAGTCTGAAAGCAAATTATCTTGTTTAAAAATTAAACAAATACTTTCTAAAATAAAAATATATATTGCGCTTATTTCATATAAGAACTTGTATATAAACAAGATGTTTTAAATAAGGAATGGTTCTAATAAGCAAACATTCACTCACAAGAAAAAAATTAAGAAATTAGTGAAGAGCATGGAATTATAGGGTGTGAAATTTAAATGGTGGATGCTTCTAGCAAAAAATTGCAGTCTGGCTTGAATGAAAAGCAGGCTCTGTCTCTAGTTCTGACAACTGTCTATCATGCAAATGAAGAAAAAACTTTTTCAGTTTCTTTTTTTCTTTTTTTTTCTCCTTGCCTATGTAGATTATTACATCTTAATAACAAGATCTCTTTCTTACATTATCTACAGAACTATTCTCAGCTGGCACCTCTAGATGATACTGTAATACTAAATGATATTAATGACTTCAACATTTTTCAAGAATTAAAATACAGTTACAAAAATAACTGTGCAGAAATAACTCCTTTTTACTCAATGCGTTGTGCGTTTGTTCAGACAAAAATAAATCTGATCTTTTACTTTAAAGTACCGACACAAATGAAAAGAAGGAAGGTCACTTCTCGGTGACACTCAATGAAAGGACAAGAGGCAATGGGCACAAACTGAATGTCGCGGATGGAGTGAGACCGCACTTCACTCGTAAGGGAGAAGCAACAATACTTTAATGATACAACACAGTGAGTTAAAGTGTGAATTAACAAAGTACTTGATTATTACTGCATAGAGGACAGGGTCAGACAAAACTGTCAGGGAGACCCTCCCGTTGAGGTTCAGAAAGGACCCCCTTGCTTTCTAGACTCCTTCCTCCTTCGGAGTCTCAGTGTGGCTGGATCCAAACCTAGTCCCAGACTTGGTCAACGGTTTATGTCTAAAGGACTATATATGCACAATTAATCCTTTATATCACTTAGCTAAGATTTCAAAGTTTAGCATGTTGTTAGTCACTTACCAAGTATCTGTTGTGGCAAGGAATCTCTCAACCTCGAGGAGTAACCTTGAGAGGCGTCCCTACTCAAGGGGAGAT
>NW_008795932.1:3999755-4021335 GCF_000699145.1 Aptenodytes forsteri
GACATGGTTTAGTGGGCATGGTGGTGTTGGGTTGACGGTTAGACTCGATGATCTTAGAGGTCTTTTCCAACCTTAATGATTCTATGTTTCTATGATTCTAATCTCCAACTAGATGCGGACCTGGACAACCTGCTTTAGCTAGCCCTGCCTTAAGCAAGGAATGGCAGTAGATGATTTCCAGAAGTGTCTCCAACTAGATACGGACCTGGACAACCTGCTTTAGCTAGCCCTGCCTTAAGCAAGGAATGGCAGTAGATGATTTCCAGAAGTGCCTTCACACTTCAGCCATTCTGTGATTGTGTGATTCTGTGTTTGTTTTTTATCTTTAAAATTTAATCTACATTTTGATTATTTGATTTCCTTTAAGTTATAGTTTAATACACTTCAAGCTGGACATCAAAACTTTCTAAAGACCACCCTTAAAGTGTAGAGATTTCAGGCACAAAGAGTGAATTGTATCTTTGGCTGATCTCTTCGATGGTTATTTATCTTGACATCTTATTTAGGTTACAATAAGTGTATGGTCTTACTCGCATCTGATTTCTTATCTGAACATAGCTGAATTCAGCTGCTGGCAAAAGGAACTTGTGATGCCTTTGTCTTCAGGTATAAAAAGCCCTCCAGTGTCTGACAGCTTCATCTGAGTTCCACTTGAAGGTCTTTCACTAAGAAGACAGCAGCACTTCACACATTTCTTTACAAGATCTTGTACGTAACCATTTTGTCTATTATGCTACTATTCTGTCAGTATATCAATGCATTTTCACAAAACTATTAAGCTGTATTTTAAAAAGCACTGTTCTAGCAACTCCTCCCAACTTAAGACACCTACTCAGACACTATCATGTCTTACAAATCATTTATCTGTCTGTATATGTGATTTTTGTGTTTGTCTCTTTTGTGCTTTGCATGAGCTCATTTGTGATTTTTCTTTAAACACAAACACTTTCATTGTTAATTTGTTTTTATAATATTCTAGAATAGGAAACCAAAGTGAATCAAGAAACTTCCCAAAGGTAAAGATGATATGTTGGGAACAATTACCCAGATTTCCTCATGTATCATTTGAGCCTTACTCTCAATTTAGAAGCAGGAAATTCAGAGGTGTTGATCCATTAGAAATAAAATACTGCAGTTTGGACATGAAGTCCAGAATGAATTATTCACATAACTCTGGCCAAGAGTTCATGTTGCAAAATGGAGACTCCATACATTCTTTTATGTTATTTATTTTGTACTAATACAAAAAGCTGTCAAACCTACCCGTCCAATCTCTGCTGGGGGTAAAAGCCAAGAATACTACTCAGAAAATGGTCAAATCATCACTCTATTCAGAACTGAGTTCAAGCCTGGCCCAGAGCCTATCACCTATGGATTTTATTCATATTAGGAATTAGGAATTAACAAACTTCAGCAGTTAGCATAAATTAGGCCCATTTGACAGGAGTGTTAGCATGTGAACTTTAGCTAGCCCTACAGGAAGGGGAATTAGGTTTGTTGTAAGAACAGAGGAGATCTATGAGCTTAAACAACTTGTCAATCACTGTGAAAGTTGCAAAGGAGAGGAGCAAATTGTGAGCATCAGCGATGGTGACAGTCCGTTTTAGATGCCAAGTGAATTTGAATGAGCTGAATAGGAATTGGGTATTTTCTGTCCAATTCTATAACTGACTACATCCAAAATCATTTGGGGAGGGATCTCAGGGGACCCCACAACCCTACTTTTACCACTACTGCTACTAGGACTACACAGAGCACGGCCACACTACACTTACCCACCTGAATTCTCCCCTGAGCTGTCATCTTTACCACAGAACAGGGAAGTTGTGTAATTTGTAAAATTGCATATATCTGTGAATAAATTCTTTCTGAGTCCATTTAGTCTCAGCACTGTCATTTGATCTGAAAGTGTTACACAAAGTCACCTTCTGATAAATGATGATTCTCTGGTGAACTTGGCTTATACTTCTCTAATGAACTTAGCTTGTCTTCTTCCCCCTCCTCGTAAAAGGCTGCCCCCCCTAAGGTTCACTGTGACAAGTGAAGGCTGTAGTCTGTGATGCTTTTTTGCATCTTGCTCTTTTCTTTATCAGAGTGAAATATGTTGGGTAGATTGGTTGTTGCTGTGCTAATCATCACCAGCTGTTCATAATTGTCTAACAGTTACAGGTACGGCAGTTTGCTACTGTGCTGTAGGCCTCCAATCTGCTCTTCCAAAACAGCTCAGCAACAAAAACTTTTTTCTCTCCTTTGTAAATACTCAAGGAACTCATCTGAAAGGCTTTTTTATGCAAAATACATTATCCTCTTCAATCTCTCAGGCTTTTTTACTCAGGGAAGAAGTATAGTAAGTTAAGCAATCGTTGTGACTTGATAAGAAATGCCAATTACTGTGTGTCCTGCTGGATAAATATGTTTCTTTACATGTTATTTCTTGTCTGCTTCTAGCAGCTCTGACAGAGGAAATTGAAGCAATATTTAAAGCACATCTTCAATCCCTCTCCTCATCGTAAAGGACCATAGCAATGCAGAAAAATGGTAAATATAAATAAAGAAAGTAGGTATATAAATAAGCAGATAGATTAATAGAAGATAAAAGCAGATAGATTCATAAACTAATAGATTAATCCTCCAAGGAATATGATGGTAAAATTTGTCTTCCTTTACTGTTTCTTCTAGCCAGCCAAGGAAAGAAAACATTTTTTGTTCTCTGTGCAGGGCAAAGAGATGCTAATGGCTAGTTTTATCCAAGTAATATACAACACAATGTATCCACTTTATCATATCTAGCAATTTTGGATGTGTTGCTGGCCAGTAACATCCCAATCCAGTTGAAGACTAGGAAAAGATATTTGTTAAGATTTACACTAGCCACCATTCTGTCATACTAAACTGCTTGTGAAAAGCTTAATTTTGGAGGTCTGCATAGGTTTGGGTAGTTGTGGAGGGTATTATTGGGTAGATATATCTCAAAGTTATGACCTAAAGATATATCTACACAATAAAACCTTTCACAACTAGTACTTACTCTGTTGCCAAAGATTAAATTTTCCAACCCGTTTACTTGTCGTTACTAATCATATTCTTAAGTATAAAATGAGGTTTTCTTTGGTTTGTTTTTTTTTTCCCCATAAGAAATAAATTTTAGAGGATTAGTAGATCAAATGAAGGGCTACGTGCTATTTTTTTATTTATTTATTTTGTCTTTATTTGGCAGAAGGTAGAACTGACGTGTTGAAAATGCCTGTAAAATCACAGCACTCACAGTACCAGATTCACTGGAAGCAAGGTACTATTTAATGAGCAAAAGAAAGAGAGACTATTGCAAGAAATTTATAAAGATCTTAAGTGCCCAAAGGCCTCTATTACTTGTAGCAGTGGAGAAGGGGGTGGGGGGAACACAAAAAAAAGGCACAAACCAAGAAAACACAAGGTCTATAAATGACAGACATAAAAGGAGCATTTGTGTAGGCCTAAAGTAAAGGGAAATATGAAATGATGGTCATCCTACTATACCAGAGAGACTGCCTTAATCTGCTTTGCATTTTTGTTGTTAGTGTTTTGCTGTGTTTTGTCTCCTGGACATACTTTTAAAATTGAGTATCAAACTCTATAACTGTTTCATAATTCACTTAGCTGAATGCCAGACTTTTCTTTTAGAAATCCTGACAACACTAAACAGAATGAGAAGCAGACCAGACCTACAGGATCATCAGTTGTCACTGAAGATAGGATAAAAAATCCCACAGTTCAAATGAGGAATAGTCTTTATTTTTTTTATTTGTTGCTTGCTGAAAACAACACAGAGAGACTGATAGAGCAGAGAGGAGAGCCGACACCAACAAGAAGTCGAAGTATTTTAAGAAATGCATAGTGTATGGAAAGTCTAATTTAAACAAAAAAAACAACAAACACAACAGCAAGAAATTTAGTCTAGGATCTAAAATTCTTTCATCCATCTGTCACTAATTAAAAAGAATGTCAAAGAACATATGGTCATGAAACTACAGGGATTTAAAAAAGAAAATCAAAAGAGCTGCACTAACTGTGCACCTAAATAACAGTTTTCAGTAAGTGCCTGACAAATCCCCCAGAAAAGTAGTTAAAGGGTAGGAGGGTGACTTGGAACGAAGGACCACAAAGAATTTGACTGATATGATGACTTCTTTTCCTTTTCTGATACTATAAATTGCAGAAGTGATGAAATACTTCCCTTGGAAAACACAAGGGAGACAGGCTGTGAGGGAAGCCAGACTCCTGTTAGTTTGTGTGTCAATGTTTTCCATGAATGTCATCCTTTTATAATTGCTTTTGTTGATCTTCTCTTCCTCTAAATTTTACTGACTTCTGTATTAAAAAATCATAATTGACTTTCGCTATGCCATTCCATTAAATTCATTATTAAAGAATGTAATTTTCAAAAATTGAAAACCTCTTATTTTTCAATAATAATGGTCTCTTATGTCTTACAAATTGAACAGAAAAATGAGAGAAGAGTATGCAATATTTTGGTGTAATAAATAACATTATGTGGAATGTATTAGACTAGGAATATTAAATGATTTTTTTTTTTTTTATTACCACCACTTATCGTATACAGAATCTATTTCAGTAGTCACATATCATTTTCTCTTTCTTAGTAGTTTGAACAATGATGTTTATTCTTTAACATCATAATCATACCTTCCTCATAATTCAATCTTATTGCATTGTGAGTTTTATATGGGGAGTATTACATTAGTCTGCAATTTATCTTTTCTGCTTTTTCTCCTCAAAGTCATTTTCCACTCTTCTCCTTATCAGTCCTTCTTCCATATTCATCCGTATTCCTACCCATTCTCCTATTTCTCTGGCAGAAGTTCTTTTTGGGGGAGTAAGCATGGAATAATTAAGTAGTTACAGTCTGCAGGAAGTGTGTCATTATCAAGAATTTTTCAAAAAACCACTCATCCCTCAAAAACCACTACTTTTTCTATCCAAAACTCTTCCTCTGGAAAAGTCCTTTCAATAAAGTTTCCTGATTTAAAATTGAATAAATAAATGCTTGAAAAACATAAAGAATAACCATCTTATTTTTTCAAAACCATTCTTGTTCTTAATAATACTGAAAAACAACTGGCTTTATAGGCTTCTTGATGGTTAAAACGTATAAAACGTCATCACTGAAGCAAAACAATTTAAAATGCTCAAAAATACCATGTTTTGTACATGAAGTTTTCTTCAAAATTTTAATTGATGAATGTAATGAGTAGTAGGGTTTTTTTCTCAGTTCAGGAATTCCTTCCAAAATCTCCAGAAATCCAAGTTGTGAAGATTACTTGCAATTGAGTATATTCATATATAACAGAGCCCTTCCTATATGTACTCATTCATCCATCATCCACAGATTGCTGGGGGCTGGGAAAGCATATATAATGAGGGAGTAAGAAGGGAAGATACCACACACATTTCCTCTGTTCTTATACATTTCTGTAGGTATCGGCTGCTGGTAAACAACATTCCAGACAAGACAGATCTTTGATCTGATTCAATAGAGCTATCGTTATCCACTTTTGCTCTTGTTTCTAGATAAATACCACAGGCCTGAAGAAGACAAAATACAAAGCTTACTAGTCTTGAATTAAAGCGTGGAAAACCATGCACAGACTTTGTCCCAAATATTATCCCCTACACATTCTTAAAAATTCAAAAATCTTAATTTTTGCTGAAAATAATTTCCAGTTGCTGTCTTTTACTCTGCCTTTACCTGCTAGATTCCTTCAGGATCTTCATCATCCTTATAACATGAGACCTTCACATGCCTTCCCATCTATCTAGGTTGCTATTATGAACTAAATAGGGAGGGAACTTCAGAAGAACAGCTTAATTTAATTTCTCTAGTGTAGTATCTCCATTTCCACAGACTGTATGGTTCTGTCTACACTGTCTCCAATAGCTGTGCTGCTCAGTTTAGCAGAAAGATGGGTCAGCAAAGGAGGCCAGATCAGACACAGACCATAAGGGTGGGATATAGAAATGTACTAGTCCCTGATATAGTGTGCTGGTTTTGGCTGGGATAGAGTTAATTTTCTTTGTAGAAGCTCGTATGGGGCTCTGTTTTGGATTTGTGCTGAAAACAGTGTCGATAACACAGGGATGTTTTAGTTACTGCTGAGCAGTGCTTACACAGAGTCAAGGCCTTTTCTGCTTCTCACCCCCCCCCGCCAGTGAGTAGGCTGGGGGTGCACAGGAAGTTGGGAGGGGACACAGCTGGGACAGCTGACCTCAACTGACCAAAGGGAGCTGACGTTTGTCTTCCCAAGTAAGCGTTACACATGATGGAGCCCTGTTTCCTGGAGATGGCTGAACACCTGCCTGTCGATGGAGAGGAGTGAATGAATTCCTTGTTTTGCTTTGCTTGCGTGCATGGCTTTTGCTTTCCCTATTAAACTGTCTTCATCTCAACCCATGTGTTTTCTCACTTTTACCCTTCTGATTCTCTCCCCCATCCCACCAGGGGGGAGTGAGTGAGCAGCTGTGTGGTGCTTAGTTGCTGACTGGGGTTAAACCATGACATATAGAAACATACTAGTCCCTAGTCTGCTCCTAAGATTCCTTGTCTGGAGAATTATTTCCTTCATCTCACAGTAAAACCTTGATTTTCCCTGGTATGCAAACCCTGATTTGCACTGGTGTCAATCAGAGATCCCAGCATTGTGACAACGAAGACTACCCTCTATAATACACCCTGTGGAAACTTACCTTCTACTTTAACCTCCCAAGGTACTCTTTGCTTCTTACATTTCACTCTCATAAATAGAATAGCTTGTGCTTGTGTTTTCTTAATCCCTCACTTAGAAGAGTGTTTTAAAGATCAAGAAATATTCTTGCCTCTCTCCTCTGAACCCTGCTCATGGTCAAGCACAATTAACACCGACCTTATCATCGAAATTTTTTCCTAATAACACATAAATTGCTTTCTGCAAGTGCACAGATTGCTTGAAAGCTTGGTCCTATGCATCTCATCAAAAAAACAATTTCATCTTGTATTTGAAAAATTAGTAAGATTCTCAGTCATAGCTGAGATTTGTGAAAGTGGAACCTTTTGGCTTTTGTGAAATGTGTTCAGCCTTGAAGAACCAAGGTCTGAATTCTTTTTTTCCTCAAGTGTACTTCAAAATGGAGCAGTGTGTATGCGTCAGAATTCAAGTACCCTGATTATTGAAAAAGAACAATCAAATAAGCATGAGATTACAATTAATTTAAACTAATTTTTCTGGCTGTGGTATGGGGAAGGAGGAATTATACATTTTTTTAATTGGTTTCAGCATGCTTTAAGCCCTACTGTGTTTCTTTTAATGTCAAAACAGAAAAGGTGGGGAAAAAATGGGGCAGAAGGAGGAAAAATTAAGGGAAAAAATGCAGAATGTAAATAAAAATCTATAAATTTTTAAAATAATATCTATGTTGTACTTTTTTTTTTTTTTCCCAAAATCTCCCTGTCCTCTAGTTTTTGCATTGGTTATTGGTACAGTGAATGACTGCAAAGCAACTGAGTGGGTAAATTTCCAACCAGTCCATTAAGACATACATCTAAGAGACATGAGGTAATCGGTGCCCTCTTTGCTCAGACATCCGTGATTAGAGACAGGATTCAAGGAGAAGTACTAGCAATGGATGAGAGTAGAGTCAGGGATTTCTGGAGAGGACTCAAACCCTGTAAAGCTGTGGGATCCAAGAAGCTGCATCCAAGGATGCTGAGAGACCTAGCAAATGTCCTTGACAGCCGCTCTCTGTCATCTTCAACAGGCTGTGGAGATTGGGCAAGATCCCTGACAACTGGAGAAAAGCACCTGTCACACCCATCTTCAAAAGATGACAGTCCAGAAAACTAAAGGCCAGTCACCTCAGTCCCAGGGAAAATCATGGAGTGAACCCTTTTGAAACACATTTCTGGGCACATAAAAAAGAAAGCAATTTGTAACAATTAGCATGAATTTATCACTGGTTAATCATGCATGACCAACTAGGTTGCTTCCTGTGATAAGCTGTCTGGATTTGTGGCTGAGGGAGGCGTGGTGGATATCATTCACTTTGATTTTTAGAGAGGTTTTTTGACATTGTCTCTCAAAATATTCTGCTATTCAAGTTAGCATGTTATGGTGCCCATGTCTGGGCAGCCAGATGGATAAAACACTGGTTAGGTGCTCAGCCTCAGAGAACAGTTGTTAAGGGATCATATTTCACCTAGAGAATGGTTACCAGAAGGGTACCGTAAATGTCTATCTTGGGACCTTTCCTGTTTAACACCACATCCTGGAGTAAGAGATGGGGTGAACTCTCATCATCAGCAGATGACACCAAACTGGGGGAACCAGTTGATACTCTCGAAAGTAGGGGGCTGCTACTCAGTGAGTCCTCGTAGGCTGGAGGTCAACAAGCACCTAATGAAATTCAACAAGGACAAATGCAAAGCCCTACACCTGGGAAGGAAGAACTTGCCCTGTGAGGCTAACAGTATCCTGGGCTGCATTAGAAGGAGTGTGGTCAGCAGGTCGAGGAAGGTGATCCTTCTCCTCTGCTCAGCACTGGTGAGGCCACACCTGGAGTGCTGTGTCCAGTTCTGGGCTCCCCATACCAGAGAGATACGGACCTACTGGAGAGGCTCCAGCAAAGGGCCACTAAGTGGATTAAGGTTCTGGAGCATCTCACATGTGAGGAAAAGGAATATTAAGGGAATTTAGTTTCTTCTCTGACACAATAAGTCATTGTATTTCATTTACATGGTAAGGTTTTGGTACCAGGGGGTTGCAAGGGTGGCTTCCGTGAGAAGATATCAGGAACTGCCACCATGTCAGACAGAACCAGCTCTAGCTGGCTCCAACGGACTCACCACTGGCCAAAGCTGAGCCCATCAGTGACATTGGTAGGGCCTCTGTGATAACATATTTAAGAAGGGGTGAAAAACGCTGTGCAGCGGCTGTGAAATAGGAGTGAGAAAATGTGGGAGAAACAGCCCTCCAGACACTAAGGTCAGTGAAGAAGGAGGGGGAGGAGGTGTTCCAGGCGCTGGAGCAGAGATTCCCCTGCAGCCCTTGGAGTAGACCATGGTGAAGCAGGCTGTCCCCCTGCAGCCCATGGAGGTCCATGATGGAGCAGATATCCATCCTACAGCCTGTGGAGGACCCCACGCCAGAGCAGATGGATGTACCTTGAAGGAAACTGCTGCCTGTGGAGACCCCACGCTGGAGCAGGCTCCTGGCAGAACCTGTGGCCTGTGGGGCACCCATGATGGAGCAGTCCATTCCTGAAGGACTGTACCCTGTGGAGAAGGCCTACGCTGGAGCAGGGGAACAGCATGAGGAGGAAGGAGTGGCAGAGACAAAATGTTATGAACTGACCACAAACCCCATTCCCCATCCCCCCTGTACCACTCAGAGGGGAAGAGATAGAAGAGTTGGGAATGAAGGAGTGAAGTTGAGTCTGTGAAGAAGGGGGGGTAGGGGAAAGGGTTTTTTAGGTTGTTGGTTTTTTTCCTCACTGTCCTACTCTATTTTTAATTGGCAGTTAATTAAATTAATCTTCCCCAAGTCAAGCCTGTGTTTCCTGTGACAGTAATTGTTGAGTGATCTCCCTGTCCTTATCTTGACCCATGAGTTTTTTGCCCCCTGTCCTGTTCAGTAGGAGTGAGACAGCAGGTGGGTGGGCACTTGGCAGCCAGCCAAGGTCAAAACCCACTCATGCTATGGTAGTTCCCACTTCAAATCTTCTACCTTTTCACTCATTAGGCATTTTTCATGTCAACAGTCTCCTCCACTTACAAGGATACCGTTAAAGATTCTTTCAACTGTCAGTGGAGTAACAAATGTATAATGAACAGACAAATCTAATTATAATAAGAAATGTACATCCATCTGGAGAACATATACTAAACTCCTGCTATTTCAATTCCAAAAAAGTGGCCCCCATTACTTCAAGTAAGGAGGAATCTTTCTTCTCTAGATATAATCAGAGAGTGCTGTTGTTGTTGTTGTCATTGTTATCCACACTTGAAAGAGTGAAATAACAATCGTAACTGTGAAATAGCAAAGGGAATATTTTCATTAACAGACCAGGGTGTTGCAGGATAGAGGTCATTGGCAGAACATATACAATTTGGCAGCTAGTTTGTTTAACTGGTTTTGCCGTTTCATTTTTGTAGTGTTTACATATCCCATTGCTTTTTGGCAGGAAATTAACAGCATACTGAGTTGGATTTCTGGCTGATTTAAATAGGTGTGACTTGAGTGAAATCACTAACGATTCAATCCATCAGTTACAGATCTGGCCTTCTTTAATCTAGGTTGCTCTCTATTTTTTACGGTGGAAAAGCTGCTAATCCCCAATTGCTTATTGTCTCTTCAAGGTCTGGTTCTGAAATACAGCTCATCAGCTCACATATGAATGTTCCACAATAATCATAAAACAAAGTTAATTCCCAGACTCTTCTAATCACCATGGTAACACACTCAGGCAAGCACAACAGAGAAATGGAGGTACCCTGAAAGATTTTGTCTAAAAAGCAAAAGCCCAGTCATGCTCCAAGTACAGAGAGGATTTTTGTGGATATTTTTGTGGATAGTCTGCATGTTTACCTTTCCTTCAGTGAGATGGCTCTGGAACCAGCACGCACTAGAAAATAACAAGAGAGCTTTTCCATTTCAAATATCCCAATAGCATTAGCTTTCAAAATTCAACATGAAAAGCAGCATGTATCTTCTGACATTCACCAAGGTTTACTAATTCACTGCTATAATTTGACTGGGGATAACCACCATTGTAGGGTTCAAAGCCAGGCTCTACTGATTTCTCTCTTTTGATAACAGTACCTTCTAATATAAAGGCTTCTTTCCCCCCTTCCAATGCTTTCCTTCCCAGTATGTTCATGGACAATTTTGTTAGCCTCTCTTTACAGAACCAAACAATTATTTTTATAGGCAATACAGATAAGCAAGTACTTGTCTCTCATTGTACTTAGTCTAGTAACCTTTATCTCCACAAGATCCTCTTTCAGCTCAATTTTTTTCAAATAAAGAATGATCAGAATGATACACACTATTCTGAATGAGCTTTCATCCTTGCCTAACACAACGGCACAAGAAGTTTGCTACATAATTCAGCTGATGACACAGTCCTCTTTTATGTATGTATTAAATTTGTCTGCTCCAAGTTTCTCACTATTTGTCCTCTCTAATTGTAATGATTTGCAGTAGATATTATTTTTGTTATTCTTGGATTGCCTGACTTTACAGTTTATATGACCAGAGTTCATTTTGCATTTATTACTTCTGTCCCTAAATTAATCCATTTTGCCAGTAAGACATTCTAACTCTTCTGTTTGCTGACAGTTCCTCATAGGTTTGTATCACCACCATATCTCATAAATTGCTGAACAATACCGGTATCAATATCAATGATAACAATGCTAGGGAAACATTTTTTTAAGTATTCCCAAAAATTCTGTCCATACGAAAATCTAATCTAATGAGTACCACAACAGACACCTACCAATATTGGATTTATTGCCAGTAGAAATCTCAATACAAACCTCCCTAAAAATGTTGTCCAGATTCTCTTTGATTTACAGAATCCTCTCTCTTCTCAATATAACACAACATCAAGAAACAAGGTTGCTTGTTGCAACTGCCTTCCTGATTTATATTTTTAAGAAACATAACAAACCCATCACCACTTGCTTTACAGTCATACCTCCTAGTGTACCATGTTCCTGTGATCTCATCACAGCAGTTTTCACATGTTGTATCAGCAGTTCATATTCTGTCACTGTGTTGCCCACGTTTCTTGCTTTGGTGAACAAATATTTTACTTGTGTCTCATTGATTTCATTCATTTACCTAGCTGGATTAGGTACAATAATTTCATTGTATGTACTGCTTTGCTCTGCATATGTTCTTGTATATATTATTTCTTTCTTCTTTTCTGTCGTCTTTCCTCTTTATCCGTGCTGTTCTCTTATACAGCTGTTGCTCTTTTATATGCAATTTTCCCATATTGAAAACAGTCCTGAAGATCATGCAGAGGCTTCCAGCCTCCTCTTCATTTTCTCTTGAACAAACACTCTCATCTATTGTGCTCGGGTTTGGTACATTTTCCCACTTTGTGTGAAAGCCTTCAATGGCCAGGTTTTCTTCCTTGCAGCAAACTCGAACCACACCATGATCTTTATACTTATCTGTTCCTTTTTTGGAAACACGAAAGGCAACAGAAAATCAACCTACAACAGAAAATAATCCTTTAGTCGAGACTACAGCTTTATAAATGATGGTCTTACGCACTGAAGGTGAGTTTGAAATTTTCACTCTTTTTCATGGCTGTTTGCAGGAATTTATCACTCCCTGTCAATACAAATGTGAGTGAGGATGTTCTCCAAACTGGTTTTGTAAAGCATTCTGTATTAAAAATAATCCTTCCTGCCCTCTCCCCGCAAAGACTTCCAAATAATTTTACTTATTTGGTTTACAATCAGTATTTGTTGCAGCATTATTGAAAGAAAGCAGTCTACAGGGCCAGATGATAATTAACAGCTGGGTGCAGGGGGAATACTCTTAAACCAACTCTGCTGCTAAAAATAGTGCAAGTTACACCATTCCTCTGGGAAAATGCTCTGGAGGTAGTCAGGTCATGCGTACAAATTACTCTTTTTGGGATCAAACCACATGGCAAAACCAAAATTTTCCTGTGCTCAAGATGGGATCTCCTAGTGAGCAAGGTTCATATTTACAGTGTATAAATGATATGTACCAAACTTTTACCCTACAGGATGATAAACATTCTCTGGGGTACAAGTTTCTAGCATACAATATTAACTTTTTAAAAATTACCATTTACCCATAGGTTACAGAATAATTATTAATCATTTCCTGTAGCACTGATATTTAAAGATAAAATTTAGAACGGATGACTTTTCCAGTTCTGGGGTCCCCAGTACAAGAAAGACATGGACCTCTTAGAGAGGGTCCAGAGGAGGACCACGAAAATGGTCAGAGGGCTGGAACGCCTCCCCTGTGAAGAGCAGCTGAGAGAGTTGGGTTTGTTCAGCCTGAATAAGAGAAGGCTTCGGGAAGACCTTATTGCAGCCTATCAGTACTTAAAAGGGAGTTTATAAGAAAGATGGAGAGAGATTTTTTACCAAGACCTGTAGTGACAGGACAAGACGCAATGGTTTTAAACTGAAAGAGGGTAGATTTAGATTGGACATAAGAAAGAAATTTATTATGGTAAGCATGGTGAGACACTGGAACAGGTTGCCCAGAGAAGTTGTGGATGCCCCATCACTGGAAGTGTCCAAGGTCAGGTTTGACAGGGCTTTGAGCAACGTCTAGGGGAAGATGTCCCTGCCCATGGTAGGGGAGTTGGACCTGATGATCTTTAAAGGTCCCTTCCAACCCAAACTATTTTATGATTTTATGATTTTTTTATTATCTTTTTTTTTTCAACCACCCATTGCACAATTAAAAGAAATACAATTTCTATGTGAATTTACAATGGACAAAAATCCTACTTTTTTTGTTTTTATCACTCATAATATTTCATAATAAAACTGTTCATCAGTTTCAGGGGATTCCCCTTCCAGAAGCAGACCCACAGAGCTAAGGCCATTTTCTTTGCAGAGAGTGCTGAAACTACCCATGTTAAACAGAACCTAGAAATGTTAAACACATCTCTTTCATTTGCTTGGAGAGTGAATAATACCAGACTGACATTTGTCATGTCTTTCACACTTTCTGCTTCATCTCCTGAGGCTACATTTGTCATACTTAGCTTTGTGGGACAAAACTCACATCCCAGCTCATTAACCTCTGAGTGGGTGTCTGTTGCTTTAATGGTTGCCAATACAGTGGTCTTCAAAATTTTTCAGAAATATTGTGTGGCTCAGCTGAACAAAATACTTGCCCAAAGTTGCCGATGTGTCCTTGATGGAGAAACGCTTTTTTTGCTGGGAGGAATAATGGCAATGTGTGCAAACAAATCTGATTTCATTATGATGAGTTAGCTGATTGTTGCATAAGCCTTCATAATCTTTTCTTTTTTTCTTTTTTTTTTTTTTCCCCTGCAGACTACTTTCCATGACAAATAGCTTAAGAATGTGTTACGGTTTTGTTGTTTGTTTTTTTTTTTCTTTCAGTGTGAAATAGTATTAGTAACAGTCCAGTATATTTTGAAGCCTGGAAAGGAAACACAAGGATGTATGCTTCCCAAGCAGTCTCTCCTTTCCTGGGTCACTTCAATTAGTATCTTCTCTACAAGACCGCGGTGTCACAGCAGCTTTGAAGTGGGCTCCATGATAGTCTCCGGGCATAAGAAATTTTCAGGTTGGTTTTCCATTTCTTCAGAGTATGGATTGGAGAGAGAGGTTTGTAATGTATGATTTACGGACAGCTGAGCACTACACGATAACTTACGGCAAGTATCTTTGCATATCAGAGAATACTTAATGTGCAGCTCCTGCTAAAAAAGGGACCATGCACAATGGTAAATGATTTATAACATGTTTTCTTTTGCCAGCCACATCTGTACCCAATCCACATCTTCCCAAAACCCAAATACAACTATTTGAGAGTTAACAAAATTGGAAAAAGCTAGCAACTGCAGCAGTTGTTATGCAGCTAGGCCTCCCATGATAGCACATACCTAGTAAACTTGCTAAGGAAACTACTGTGGGGGGGTTTTGGTATTATTTGTTCTGAGTAAAGTACAGAAAGAAAACATTCCTCATGCAAACAGAGGAAAACAAAAGTTAAAGAAGGCATGACACACATATTGCTTTGCTCCTACACAAAGTACTTCTATAACTTGTCTTACATTGTCTTCTCTCTCTACCACTACATGACTAGCCTTAGTAGCTGCATGTCTTCCATTGTGCTACTGTTGTGCCTCAGCAATGGAGCTTACCTTACAGATGGACAAGGGCAGTGTAAGCACGGAAAGCAACATGCCCATTCTCAACACTATATTTATTCCCTCAGATTTTCTCCACGAAATAAGTTTATTGAGTGCAATGTTTGGGATTTGATAAGGAATTTTCTTTCTTCCTTTTTTTTTAGACAGTGAGAACAGAGCAGTGTTGAGAACAAACCAAAAAATTGCTCATAAAAATGCTTTTCACTCTTAAATATGTTTAGTTTTCTTGAATCTGACACCTATTTGGCACAGCAACAAACATGAGATAAACTGAATCAAAAGTCAAGCAGCAAGCTAAGTACCTCTAAATTTTCCCCTCCCTCCCTTTTCCTCTTAGGCAGACTTGCATTGTTAGCCATTTCAGAGCTGTCAGTGAGAGCAGAAAGCTGAAATGTCTGTGTCCATGTACAATGAAATTCTGATAGAATTTTAAAAAAAGATTCTCACTGCCATAAGTAATTTTGTGTTTAAAGTGAAGAAAACAAGCTAGAAATGCAGTCTGGCAAAGGAATAGGAGAAGTGTGGCTCATTAGTCAGAGAGAAAACATGAAAAAAATGCTCTGAAGCAAACACTGAAGAAGCATGCAGGAAACAGGGCAATGATTCTTGTACTTGTTAACAGACAGAGACACTACTGGAGCTACATAAGGAGGCAGTCCACATTTATTTCATACAGGAGGAGATAAACGTTTTAGATCTGAACAGGTCACATTTAAGTCCTACTGAACACTATACTGACCTACTTCAACTCTTTGACTTCTATATATTACACTCAAAGAACACAAAATATGAGTTGACAGCTTTTAGCAGCCACAATTCTTGTACTGTCGTAGGAATGAGTAATTCCACTGCAGAAACAAAAGCTTATTAAGCTGGGTGTTGTACAAGCACCACAAAAAATGAGATCTCACCTTAAAGAAATTATAATGTGAGAATAAGGCACGTGAATGCAGGTGGCTGTACATGGGCAGACTGGAGAACACAAGAAAATACTGAATAATATTGATGAAATCACCCATCATGGAGTGCTGCCAGTGCATGTTTCGCCTTCAGGTATAAGGTTATTATATACAACAAATAGAATGTTTATCTTCCTGCACATGAGAGAGTACCCTTTCCATATATTCAATTGAACTTTTCAAGTCTTGTCCTCTATTCTGTTCTACTCCTATTCTATTCTATTCTATTCTATTCTATTCTATTCTATTCTATTCTATTCTATTCTATTCTATTCTATTCTATTCTATTCTATTCTATTCTATTCTATTCTATTCTATTCTATTCTATTCTATTCTATTCTATTCTATTCTATTCTATTCTATTCTATTCTATTCTATTCTATTCTATTCTACTTCTTTTCTGTCATCTTTCCTCTTTATCTGTGCTGTTCTCTTATACAGCTGTTGCTCTTTTATATGCAATTTTCCCATATTGAAAACAGTCCTGAAGATCATGCAGAGGCTTCCAGCCTCCTCTTCATTTTCTCTTGAACAAACACTCTCATCTATTGTGCTCGGGTTTGGTACATTTTCCCACTTTGTGTGAAAGCCTTCAATGGCCAGGTTTTCTTCCTTGCAGCAAACTCGAACCACACCATGATCTTTATACTTATCTGTTCCTTTTTTGGAAACACGAAAGGCAACAGAAAATCAACCTACAACAGAAAATAATCCTTTAGTCGAGACTACAGCTTTATAAATGATGGTCTTACGCACTGAAGGCGAGTTTGAAATTTTCACTCTTTTTCATGGCTGTTTGCAGGAATTTATCACTCCCTGTCAATACAAATGTGAGTGAGGATGTTCTCCAAACTGGTTTTGTAAAGCATTCTGTATTAAAAATAATCCTTCCTGCCCTCTCCCCGCAAAGACTTCCAAATAATTTTACTTATTTGGTTTACAATCAGTATTTGTTGCAGCATTATTGAAAGAAAGCAGTCTACAGGGCCAGATGATAATTAACAGCTGGGTGCAGGGGGAATACTCTTAAACCAACTCTGCTGCTAAAAATAGTGCAAGTTACACCATTCCTCTGGGAAAATGCTCTGGAGGTAGTCAGGTCATGCGTACAAATTACTCTTTTTGGGATCAAACCACATGGCAAAACCAAAATTTTCCTGTGCTCAAGATGGGATCTCCTAGTGAGCAAGGTTCATATTTACAGTGTATAAATGATATGTACCAAACTTTTACCCTACAGGATGATAAACATTCTCTGGGGTACAAGTTTCTAGCATACAATATTAACTTTTTAAAAATTACCATTTACCCATAGGTTACAGAATAATTATTAATCATTTCCTGTAGCACTGATATTTAAAGATAAAATTTAGAACGGATGACTTTTCCAGTTCTGGGGTCCCCAGTACAAGAAAGACATGGACCTCTTAGAGAGGGTCCAGAGGAGGACCACGAAAATGGTCAGAGGGCTGGAACGCCTCCCCTGTGAAGAGCAGCTGAGAGAGTTGGGTTTGTTCAGCCTGAATAAGAGAAGGCTTCGGGAAGACCTTATTGCAGCCTATCAGTACTTAAAAGGGAGTTTATAAGAAAGATGGAGAGAGATTTTTTACCAAGACCTGTAGTGACAGGACAAGACGCAATGGTTTTAAACTGAAAGAGGGTAGATTTAGATTGGACATAAGAAAGAAATTTATTATGGTAAGCATGGTGAGACACTGGAACAGGTTGCCCAGAGAAGTTGTGGATGCCCCATCACTGGAAGTGTCCAAGGTCAGGTTTGACAGGGCTTTGAGCAACGTCTAGGGGACGATGTCCCTGCCCATGGTAGGGGAGTTGGACCTGATGATCTTTAAAGGTCCCTTCCAACCCAAACTATTTTATGATTTTATGATTTTTTTATTATCTTTTTTTTTTCAACCACCCATTGGCACAATTAAAGAAATACAATTTCTATGTGAATTTACAATGGACAAAAATCCTACTTTTTTTGTTTTTATCACTCATAATATTTCATAATAAAACTGTTCATCAGTTTCAGGGGATTCCCCTTCCAGAAGCAGACCCACAGAGCTAAGGCCATTTTCTTTAAAAGAAATACAATTTCTATGTGAATTTACAATGGACAAAAATCCTACTTTTTTTGTTTTTATCACTCATAATATTTCATAATAAAACTGTTCATCAGTTTCAGGGGATTCCCCTTCCAGAAGCAGACCCACAGAGCTAAGGCCATTTTCTTTGCAGAGAGTGCTGAAACTACCCATGTTAAACAGAACCTAGAAATGTTAAACACATCTCTTTCATTTGCTTGGAGAGTGAATAATACCAGACTGACATTTGTCATGTCTTTCACACTTTCTGCTTCATCTCCTGAGGCTACATTTGTCATACTTAGCTTTGTGGGACAAAACTCACATCCCAGCTCATTAACCTCTGAGTGGGTGTCTGTTGCTTTAATGGTTGCCAATACAGTGGTCTTCAAAATTTTTCAGAAATATTGTGTGGCTCAGCTGAACAAAATACTTGCCCAAAGTTGCCGATGTGTCCTTGATGGAGAAACGCTTTTTTTGCTGGGAGGAATAATGGCAATGTGTGCAAACAAATCTGATTTCATTATGATGAGTTAGCTGATTGTTGCATAAGCCTTCATAATCTTTTCTTTTTTTCTTTTTTTTTTTTTTCCCCTGCAGACTACTTTCCATGACAAATAGCTTAAGAATGTGTTACGGTTTTGTTGTTTGTTTTTTTTTTTCTTTCAGTGTGAAATAGTATTAGTAACAGTCCAGTATATTTTGAAGCCTGGAAAGGAAACACAAGGATGTATGCTTCCCAAGCAGTCTCTCCTTTCCTGGGTCACTTCAATTAGTATCTTCTCTACAAGACCGCGGTGTCACAGCAGCTTTGAAGTGGGCTCCATGATAGTCTCCGGGCATAAGAAATTTTCAGGTTGGTTTTCCATTTCTTCAGAGTATGGATTGGAGAGAGAGGTTTGTAATGTATGATTTATGGACAGCTGAGCACTACACGATAACTTACGGCAAGTATCTTTGCATATCAGAGAATACTTAATGTGCAGCTCCTGCTAAAAAAGGGACCATGCACAATGGTAAATGATTTATAACATGTTTTCTTTTGCCAGCCACATCTGTACCCAATCCACATCTTCCCAAAACCCAAATACAACTATTTGAGAGTTAACAAAATTGGAAAAAGCTAGCAACTGCAGCAGTTGTTATGCAGCTAGGCCTCCCATGATAGCACATACCTAGTAAACTTGCTAAGGAAACTACTGTGGGGGGGTTTTGGTATTATTTGTTCTGAGTAAAGTACAGAAAGAAAACATTCCTCATGCAAACAGAGGAAAACAAAAGTTAAAGAAGGCATGACACACATATTGCTTTGCTCCTACACAAAGTACTTCTATAACTTGTCTTACATTGTCTTCTCTCTCTACCACTACATGACTAGCCTTAGTAGCTGCATGTCTTCCATTGTGCTACTGTTGTGCCTCAGCAATGGAGCTTACCTTACAGATGGACAAGGGCAGTGTAAGCACGGAAAGCAACATGCCCATTCTCAACACTATATTTATTCCCTCAGATTTTCTCCACGAAATAAGTTTATTGAGTGCAATGTTTGGGATTTGATAAGGAATTTTCTTTCTTCCTTTTTTTTTAGACAGTGAGAACAGAGCAGTGTTGAGAACAAACCAAAAAATTGCTCATAAAAATGCTTTTCACTCTTAAATATGTTTAGTTTTCTTGAATCTGACACCTATTTGGCACAGCAACAAACATGAGATAAACTGAATCAAAAGTCAAGCAGCAAGCTAAGTACCTCTAAATTTTCCCCTCCCTCCCTTTTCCTCTTAGGCAGACTTGCATTGTTAGCCATTTCAGAGCTGTCAGTGAGAGCAGAAAGCTGAAATGTCTGTGTCCATGTACAATGAAATTCTGATAGAATTTTAAAAAAAGATTCTCACTGCCATAAGTAATTTTGTGTTTAAAGTGAAGAAAACAAGCTAGAAATGCAGTCTGGCAAAGGAATAGGAGAAGTGTGGCTCATTAGTCAGAGAGAAAACATGAAAAAAATGCTCTGAAGCAAACACTGAAGAAGCATGCAGGAAACAAGGCAATGATTCTTGTACTTGTTAACAGACAGAGACACTACTGGAGCTACATAAGGAGGCAGTCCACATTTATTTCATACAGGAGGAGATAAACATTTTAGATCTGAACAGGTCACATTTAAGTCCTACTGAACACTATACTGACCTACTTCAACTCTTTGACTTCTATATATTACACTCAAAGAACACAAAATATGAGTTGACAGCTTTTAGCAGCCACAATTCTTGTACTGTCATAGGAATGAGTAATTCCACTGCAGAAACAAAAGCTTATTAAGCTGGGTGTTGTACAAGCACCACAAAAAATGAGATCTCACCTTAAAGAAATTATAATGTGAGAATAAGGCACGTGAATGCAGGTGGCTGTACATGGGCAGACTGGAGAACACAAGAAAATACTGAATAATATTGATGAAATCACCCATCATGGAGTGCTGCCAGTGCATGTTTCGCCTTCAGGTATAAGGTTATTATATACAACAAATAGAATGTTTATCTTCCTGCACATGAGAGAGTACCCTTTCCATATATTCAATTGAACTTTTCAAGTCTTGTCCTCTATTCTGTTCTACTCCTATTCTATTCTATTCTATTCTATTCTATTCTATTCTATTCTATTCTATTCTATTCTATTCTATTCTATTCTATTCTATTCTATTCTATTCTATTCTATTCTATTCTATTCTATTCTATTCTATTCTATTCTATTCTATTCTATTCTATTCTATTCTATTCTATTCTATTCTATTCTATTCTAATTTCAGACCATCTTTCTAGTATCCAAAGGTTTTCCACAGTGTTTTAAATGATATGACTAAAAACTCTCAACTGTTGATTATTCTCTCAACCACCCCCTGAGAGAGAAGTACCTGAAATGATGTGACTTATTTTGCTTTGTGTTTTCCTTTTCTTCAGAAGCGTGTTGCTAGGTATTGTTAGAGAAAGCACTTAGAGTGAGAAGTGGCATCACTTATGACAGTTCCAAGTTTCTGAAGTGAATTACTTCGCAGCCTTGGACCGCCCCCTGAAAATATTCCATTTTTCTCTCATTTGCTCTCCTGTACCTGCAGACAGCTCCTTGTGCTGAGGGACTGAAACTGTCAACCAGATTCTTCATCTCAAAGATTTAGGTGATGTTTTTTTTCCTTAAGTATCCTAAGCCAAGTGCTGGAATACTTTGAAGAGAACATTCAAGACCTTGAACTTCATTCATTTTCTAACAAGAGGCAGTACACAGCAGAGTTGCTGTACGGCTGTGGAGATGTACTGTGGTAGCATGTCCCATTTAGAATTTTTTAAGTATTGTAATCCAAATTGCCATGGAACAACTGACAGGTGAGGAAAACATGAAAACCCATCATCTATTAGGATGTGACACAGTCTTTTACTTGGAGCTGACATTATCTGTACTTCAGTTGATGTGGATGTGAGGAATCCATATGCACTGAGAACAAAACTTGCTGGTATTATGAACTTCTAAAATTGTAAAATACCATTTTAAATAAAGAAAATATTAAAAATAAAAGTACTTTTTTTTTCCCCTTCTGCTTTT
>NW_008795932.1:4021697-4031759 GCF_000699145.1 Aptenodytes forsteri
ACTGTACCAGCTACTAGGAAGGAAATTAACTCTATCCCTGCTGAAACCAGGACGTTGCCATTCAATATAATTTGCCAGAATTGTAATTTTGCTGTCAAAAAGAGATGAAAAAACCTTTGAACCCTGATAGTGTTGTTGGTGTGCTCAATTTTCTTCTGGGAGAGGCCACCTCTAGAGATAAGATGTCCATCACTTTATCTACTCTGAAAATGAAAAAAAAAAGGCCTATAAAATGGTAATTCTGTGTCACATTTACATTTCTACTCGGAGAAAAACTCAAGAGCCAACTATATATTACATCGTGAGGAACACATTTAGTAGGAGAGGGAAGAGAGTTACTAAAGGACTTTAATCTACCCACCCACTTAGGTCTTTCTAAAGTAGTACTGCACTTTATCTCATCACATTTGGAAAACTCAGTCCATCAGACTGATTACTTAAAATCATTAATCACTTATGAAAATGCAAACCTCTCACATCTTTCTGAATGAAGCAGTGAAAACTATAGGAGTTACTAAAGGACTTTAATCTACCCACCCACTTAGGTCTTTCTAAAGTAGTACTGCACTTTATCTCCAGATTTGTAAACCTTCCCAGCTGGAGGTAGGGAACTGAGGAAGAATTCAATGAACAGAACATGGTTTAATATACTGAAAAGGAGGAAATCTAGTCCCCATTTTCACCTCTACATTTGGACAGCATTTTCAACATTTTCAGTCTGTGAACGTCTCAACATTTTGAAAGAAGTTCCAAATGTGCTTTCAGAAGTATTTGAGCGTATTTCCTAACACTGGTCTTTGCCAAGTGCAGTATCTTCATTTAATCTTAACTTTTCTAGCTTTGCCATTATCAAACTTTCAGAGAGCGGCACAGATATTCATGAGCCAACCCTGCCTGCCCGTCATCATCGTAATCTCCCTTTTTATGTCTTGTATAATTTCATAGAGGAAGTCCCTAAACAGATTCACTTGATCAATCCAACATGTTTCTATTGCGAAGAACAATCTGGTGATTGGCAGCTTCCTTTGAAGTACTGGTAAACGAGGTCCCACATAAAAATGTCAGAAGATGTGAAGTTGAAGTATACTCTTTGACCCAGAACTCATCTTCCAGATAAGTTTTACAGTGAGTGCTTTAAATGAATCTGGTCCTAATGATACTTTATATAGTCAGTTGACATACATCTCTTCAAAAACCTGTCAAACATGCTAGTGTGAGAACATTTGCATCTACTGTGTACATCTTGGGACAGACAGATCTTTAAACAGCTCTTTTCCAGCCAAGATGAATACAGTATTCTGCTATGTCTCCCCATTATTTATGAAAGGAGATGTTTTCTTCTGATGGAATTTAAGATACGTAAAAGAATCAAAAGAGGCTTGGTACCAACTTTATTTAAGACAATCATCACTTCAACTGAAAAAAAAAAAAAAAACAAATACCAAAACCAATGTACATGACGGAAAATAAAACCAACAGTCTACAGGAGAGCATGTCTCATGAGGCAAAGTGAATGTAAAGTTTTCAGTTTAAGTCAAGACTGGGAAGATCATCCCTCATTACAGAGCATCATATGTCATATAATGTTGACATCTGGATGCTAACTGGCACAGTCACCCACCAGTTGCCTTATTTTCTTGAGATGGCCTGTTCTTTATGTCTGGGAGCAGTGATGTCTGGCTACTCCACAAGATGGGGAGCCAGGAGTCAAGCGCAGTAGCAGAGCGGGTGGGAGCATGGACCACACTCGCATGGAGCCAGGGTGCACAACAGGAAGTCAGTGTCAGGATCAAGTCTGGAGACAGTGTAAGGGTCAGACACAGTCCAAGGGTCACCCCACAAGTCTGAAGCCACAAGGTGGGTCAGGTTAAGTCAGGAAACCCAGACAGGAGGTCAAGGTCAGGACTGAGGAGGCAGAAGGCCTGTGCAGTAAACGCTGCACAGACAGGAGCCTGTAGTAAAGACTCAGCTTAAAATCAGCTCTGACCAGCCCTCACTTCAGCTTACCTCACAACTAGTCTTCTCAGGACAGGATCCTTGGCCTCAGCTAGCTGAAATCCTTAACTCAACCACCTAAACTCGCAGGAGGCTGGAGCTTGCTCAGGACCCTGACAATAGAGTATCAAGTTGAATAAATGGTTTAGCAACTAGGCCAAAATTAAAAATTGATCAATTATATTTCTGAGGCATTTCATAGCTTTTACCAGTCTGTTTCTCTCTCTCATGTTGTTTTAATTTCATTATCAAACTGTACAAAATGTTTTGCTTCCAAACTAATACATGAAGCCATTCAGTACAGAATATCTGCAATGGAAGCACAAGACTCATAGTTGAACACACCTTATTTCACACAGCAACTGAGGAGGTGTTAACTACCATCCTAAGGCACAGCCCTGTACTGTCACAGAATGAACTGTAACAGATCTGATTGTGAATCCTCTTTGTCTGTTATATAGTGTTCACCCGCTATGGAAGTGGCCATATCACTGAGATAATTTTTCAGGAAGAGGGGTTTCCTTCACTAGAAATTCATGTATTCAAATAGATATTATTTGCGTTAGAACCCAGGTACCTTATCTGCTAGGAGAATGCCCTGACCACCTTAGAGTGATCTGGAATAAATCTCACAGTCTCACCTTTTGAAGCTGTTTGATTTGGAATAGGATATTAAGTATGCATTGATCTTAAAGATGATAATTTTATAGCCTAGTGGTTAAGGAATCTGCACTGCTCCTGTACTACTGCAATGCATTTCATCAAATGAATTGTCTCCAGTACAGGTCTATATATCTATATGTAAGTTACCTAGGATCTCCTTATATCCACTTGATAGAAATTGGCCCTGTTAAGGTGCAGTTCAATTCTTCCTAAAATTCATGTCTATATTTCTTCAATTAGTACAAGGACAGCCTAGGGTGATCAGCTCAGTGGAGCTCTCAAATTCTGATGACGTGATGTTGTTGTTTAACCCCAGTAGGCAGTTCAGCCCCACACAGCCACTCGTTCACTCCCAGTGGGATGGGGGAGAGAATTGGAAGAGTAAAAGTGAGAAAACTTGCGGGTTGGATAAAGACAGTTTAATAGGTAAAGAAAAGCTGCACACACATGTTAAGAAATATAAGGAATACATTCACTCCTTCCCATCGGCAGGCAGGTGTTCAGCCATCTCCAGGAAAGCAGGGCTCCATCACGCCTAACGGTTACTTGGGACGACAAATGCCATAACTCCGAACGTCCCTCCCTTTTTCTTCCCCGATCTTTTATTGCTGAGCACGACATCATATGGCGTGGAATATCCCTTTGGTCAGTTGGGGTCAGCTGTCCCGGCTGTGTCCCCTCCCAACTTCTTGTGCACCCCCAGCCTACTCGCTGGCGGGATTTCAGCACAAACCCAAAACACAGCCCCATACTGTGAAGAAAATTAACTCTACCCCAGCCAAAACCAGTACACAGTACAACTGTTTTCAGCACAAACCCAAAACACAGCCCCATACTAGCTACTGTGAAGAAAATTAACTCTACCCCAGCCAAAACCAGTACAGAAGATTTCCATCCTAGGAGACACATTCATGTCCTGTTTCTTAACTTGATTCAAATCATCGCTTTGCACTGAGGACAGTAGCAGAACCAGGAAGGAATAAAGATGGAGAGCACTCATTCCCCTCTACTGACCTAAGCATGTCTAGACCCTCTTTTCAAATATTGTAATAACCACAGTGAACCAGCCACTGAGAGAACATGGGTACAGATTGCAAACCATGTGGTTCAGTTAAACTTCGAAAATACAGAAGACCTTTATTCAGGCTGCCTGTTTCTGGGTATATTCAGAAGTTTATCATAGAGCGAAAGAGCAACCATTGTTTTGTGATTTCTTACTATTTTCTTTTTTAATTCTAAAAATGTATTTACTTCCTGTCTACTAACTATTTATATTGCAGTGCATTTAGCCACCAGGCTCCGATACTCAAGGCACTGGATGAACCCAAGGCAGAATTCCAGAATCGGCAGACAAGGAGTGAGAGGCAACACAGTTTGCTTGAGCACACAAAGCAACTCAGTGTTATGTTAAGATAACATAGTATATTCTGAGCCCTATTCCTGTGATTTACACATTGGACTACATTCACTTTTTTTCCTTTAATCCATACCAAAGTCACCAATAAAATCAATACCCTACAAAAACACACAATGACACATTTCTTTATCTTCTGACACAGCCATTAAAACAAAACAAAACAACACCACACACACCCTGAAAATGAAACAGAATAATAAATGCTACTTATTATCTTCCATGCTGCTCTGATTTCTGGTAATGGTAATTAGTATCATAAAATTAAGTTCCTTGGTCTCTCAGGAATGTCAGTTTTTTGTTTGAGTGTTCCTGGATGTATATGAACGTGTGTGTGTTTGTGCACATGTGTGTGCATCTGTTTGTTTGTGTGCAAAACCCTGCAAAAGAAAGTTATTTGCCATCCATCTCATCTACACCAGTCTACACCATTTGCAAATATTTCTGATACTTTGCCATTGCAGGAGATTGTATATACAATAAAGTAAACAAGAGCTTCATCCTACCTGTTATTAACAGCCTATCTCTCAAGAATTACTGCCTGGCTATAAAATGGTTCACCCGTGAAACAGGTAAATTTAATAGGATCAATTTTCTTCAGTGATATTCTGTTCAATGTTAAACTTCATCCATAGCAACAGAGATTCTAAATTCATGCTTAGGGCTAGAAAACTAAGACGCTTTATCATTAGTGTTCAGCATGGCTAGACAGTTCTGTTGAAGCCAATTATTAGACAGTGTTTCCATGTCAAAGTAAGCTAGGAAAAGTTAATGTACTTGGGAAAGGGAAAAAAATATCTGATTCAATTCTCTGCAGGAATTCCCAGTGACTAAATAACATACTAAATAACTAAATAACAACTCTCATACCACTACTATAATAATTATCTTAAAAAAGGGAAGGGAACATCCACTTATCAAAGTGAATGGAATCTTCTGTTGTCACCAGAGGCTCCCAAACTTCACATTTCCCCATACTAGTAGGTAATTGTGGCCTTGGCCAGCTGGCAAATGCCGATCCAGCTGCTCGCTCCTCCCCCCGGCAGGACAGAGGAAGATAACAGGATGGAAAAGCTCATGGGTTGAGAAAAAGACAGGTAGCTTGCTTAATAGGTACAGTCATATATGAAACAGACTCGACTCAGTGGAAAGTAATTAATTTACTGCCAATTAAAATGCATTGCGGTAGTGAGAAACAAACAAACAAACAAAATATTAGAAAAACACCTTGCCAACACCCCTTTTTAATCATAGGCTCAACTTAACTCCTTCATTCCTTCCAATAAATAAATAAATAAATAACTTATTTAGGTAGTGGGAAACAAAAAGACAAACATTAAAACATCAACTTTCTTGTCCCCTTTCCCAGTCCCACCTTCACCCTTTCACTCCTGCTCCCTCCTGGGCTCTCCACGGCCGCGGCTCCTGCAGGAAATATCCCCCTGCTGCGGCCTGGAGCCCTCCCCGGGCTGCAGGGTGGGTCTCTGCTCCAGCGGGGTCTCTCCAGGGCCGCAGGGGATCCCTGCTCCGGGCCTGCAGCACCTCCCGCCCTCCTCCTCCTCCTCCTCCGGCCTCGGGGTCCCTCTGCTGCTGCTCCCTCCTTGGCTTCCTCCTCCTCTGCCTGTGCCGCCTTTTGCCCTTTCTGGCACCTCTTTTCCCCCAGGCGCCCCCAGCTTGGCCGAGGGGCTCAGCCCTGTCCTGCGGTGGGGCCCTTGGAGCGGTGGCGGCCCCGGCCTCTCATCACAGAGGCTGCTCTGCAGCCCTTGCTGCCAACACCTGGGCATAGACACCCAATGCAACAGTTAAGAAAACAAACTTGTAGAAAAGCACACAGATGTACAAAATAATCAACTAAAACAGTGCTGAACTCTCTATCCACAGTGTTGATGACAACAGGCTGGAATGAACTGCTAGACTGTGTGCCAAAAGAAGACACATATTTCTTGCTCTCTTGCATTTCAGAAAAGAACAAGCTACTTGATTAACTTGAGTTTGTCTGGAAGCAAGAGTCTGACCCTGTAGCGCATAGTTATGTGAACAGCTGTAATGGGAGTATCATCCCTCTATGTACTATCTGACCTCTAACTTTATGAAGCTTATCTGCCACTGTATTGCTTACTTGGTTGTGTGAAGTCTGGGGACACAGGATTTGACTACTAGAAAATTCTTGTCTGCAACTTCACAACTTCAGTGTTCAAAAGATTTCTGAAAATCTCAATATATATAGTCTATTGGGTCCCCTTGATGGACAACTGTCATAGAGCGCCAGTAGGATAGTGAGGCATAATTTCTCTTTACAAAAGCCACATTGACTCTTTCCTCCTGCCTAAATCTGTGGTTTCTAACCACATAGTAAAGCCCACATATCCCAGTCTTGAGGATATTCTTTACAAAATGCACATGCTGAATATTTGCCTCTTTCAGGGAAATACCAACTTCTTCCACTTCAGCTTCACAACCAAGATTTTTTCTTTAAATTAAATGTCTAATCAAGTGTCTCCTTCCTTGTAATTAAAAAAAAAAAAAAGTCAGGAAGAAGCAGCAGATAGGGGATATCCTACTGTATTCAATAGTCCATTGGTTGAAACATTCAGATGATATATGGAAAGAGCTTTATATGCGTCTTTCGATTATTTGCAGTACTGTAGTCTTTGCAAAATGTCCTATGCAGGTACAGTGTATTTGAGAATGATAATTTTCCTCTTCCTCTTAGCTGAACCACTGTATTTTGCTTTAATACTCTTAGAGAAGTGTACTCAATTATTTTAGAGCTTAGTGGTTGCGGTATTCAAGTGGAAACTCTCTGTCCTTGTCTCTGTTGAATATGTCAGGCAAAACAAAACAGTTTCAACAAGGAGAAAAAGAAAAACAAGAGTTCATAATGTCTTACATTTTGATGGTGACTCCAGTTTTGAGGAAAGACAAAACAGTGGGTTCATATTCCCTTAAAGAAGAAAGTGACTTGAGTTTCTCAAGTCAGTCCTATCTATAGCCATAAATGGGATGCATATATTTGTTCACTGCCACATACTGCATGAGTTGCATATGGAAGTTATGATGACACTGAGTAACCTAGGGCAGGAAAGTCATTACTGGCAATGCATATCTGCATATATGTTCAAGTAACAAAACTGGGACTCCCTAAGACATTTTACTGGCCAAAAGCTGGTCATCTGGAAATGAATAAATAACCTCAGGATAATGGGGAAAATTGTTTGATTCCTTTTAAATTTTGGTTCTTAAAAAAACAGCTAAGTATCTTAGTTCATTTTATAATGTTAACGTAAAATCATTTACTGAAGTAAGTAAATTCAGGCAGAGAAGAATATTCCTCTAACATCACCGAAGTCTGAGTTATGGCATTTGTTTCCTTGTCCACACATCTCTTTCTAGGTTATAGTCAGAAGATACTTTAAGTATTCCTGAATACATAGTAGTTATTCCTATGAGAAATTAATTAACCTAGCTATTCTTGATGTTGAACTTGACCACCTTAAAATCCTTGCTCAGCCATCTCCTCCTTTCAGAAGCAGCTACATGCCATTTTCTACTGTTTCTGTTCCTCCAGGATTTTCATGTCTACTCAGTTATTTTTCTCAAGAAATCTTTGAATAGCCCAGGAAATGCAAACCAGCTTCAACAAGAGAAGACAATCTGCTGGTGGAGACATGTACCTAGGCAGTGGTAAGGGAAGCCAGGTCAACCATAGCTGAAGTCTAATCTTCAAGGGACTATACAAGGGGTTTGACTGAGTGCTTGGACTGTAATGTCTAAGCTTTAGAGGAATGAGGACTTTCTTGACTTTAAGTTCAGCTATTCTTTTCACTTACTCTGAGAGCTCTTGCTTAGTTTAATGTTCCTTGTGGACCCCATTTCAAAGTGTTTAACTCTCTCTAATTGTCCATATTCACCTGAGAGGTTTCTTGGGGCCTTATTCCCTTCACTGAAATAACAGAGCAGCTATTTGAATGCACTGTAGATGATTTCTGTCTTGTATGGCCTAAAATCTGTGCTTGATGCAGGCTCAAGTTTTTCCTGGGACATTACTCAGGTTTTGGGCTAAGGAACTCGGAGGCAAACTTCTGTTTCATAATGAAAGTATACTGTATCGCACAGAGCTTATCTTGTGCCAAGAATGTATATGTTTAAGTCATGGTTATGGACCCAAGCACCTGAGCTGTGTGTAAACTCATCTTCAGTACAGATCACTTCTCTCACACTGGCTCACTTAACCTGTAAGACGTAAAAAAAAAAAAAAAAAAAAAAATTAGATAGCTGTCTGTGGCCTTCTAGAAGCTAAGCAAAGGATGATTCCCTTAATAGTTTTGGAAATTTGCTTCAGGTTTGACCTTTAGTACTCCTTGGTTTATGCCTTTGGAGTCACCCCTGAGTCTTGCCTGATACTGCTTTCTGATATGAACAAGTGATGTTTAAAACACGAGCAGAATATCAGCACCCTGAGCATGTTTGCAAGCAGTCATAATCTGCAACAACAGAAGGCTGACCAACTAAAATTTCAGTGAAGGGCTTCAAAGAAAATTATCATATGCTTAAATAAAGCATATGTTTAAATGAGTCTTATAAACATTGGCCTAAGAAAAGCAAGCACAAAAGAAGGTCAGGCTTTCCTGAGCCCTGTCATAGACTTCCCATTTTATTTCGATCTCCTTAGTCCTACAATATTCATCTAATAATTCCCTACTTCATCCCCTTAGGGACAGTAACATTTTTCCTACCTTTTATTTTCTCTCCTTACTGTGACTCTGTCTTCTTCTTAGTGAATATTTACATGGTAGCCAGCGCAACGGGACCTCATCCTTGACAGACACATTTTCTATTAATAAAAAGAGAGAAAGAACAAAAAAGATATCACAAAAGGTCATAGATGCAAATCCTCTCTAATTCGTAGAGAGCACATCAGGCTACCACATAGGTATTGTACATACACGTACATGGATATAAAAATGATTGAAAACTGGTTTGGAAAAAGCAGCTAGCTATGCTGATTTTTATAAACAGCTGTCAACTTCCTTGACTGCTTATAGTGTGCCAGGATAGCTTGTGATGCCTTTGCAGACTCTGAGCTGTCATTCAGGCAGAGACTGGGTGAAGATGCTGATACCTTAGGAATAGATTCAGATTATTACCGTGATGGGGATGTGACCATTCCCTTGCTCTCTCTGATAATGTTGCAGATATTGCAGTGACACACATTATCTTCCCAGCTGCCAACATATCTCAAGAGATGGAGAGGGAGGGGAAAAAGTCCAACCTCATACACAGCATTTTATCTAGAATTGGAAGTTTTCATCTCTTTATTCTCAGCCAAATAAGCAGGCAGCCTGAATTTTACAGGAAATTTCTTGTGTTCCTGTGGACACTTGTCTGTAGCACCAATGTGCTAATGATTAAAGGTTAAATTCTGCTCTTGTTCTTGCAATGGGAAATGTTTTATTCAGCATTCAGTCCCACCAGGCTAAAGAGCACTGCAAGGAAACGTCCTTTTGTGGAGAGAAAAAAGCAAGTCATGTCACCCAAGGCATACCCTTAGGAAATCAATTTGCCTTACAGGGCCTCAAAAGACATGTCACTGAGTGCCAGAGGGCAGGTCTATTATACCTTGCCTAGTATACTGGGGCTTTCATCCAATACGGTTTGAGATCTCCCTACTCCTGCTAAACAAAATTCTAGGAGGAGAAACAACATAGAATCATAGAATCATTAAGGTTGGAAAAGACCTCTAAGATCATCAAGTCCAACCGTCAACCCAACACCACCAGGCCCACTAAACCATGTCCCTAAGCACCTCATCTACACGTCTTTTAAATACTTCCAGGGATGGGGACTCAACCACTTCCCTGGGCAGCTGGTCCAATGTTTAACCACTCTTTCAGTAAAGACATTTTTCCTCACGTCCAATCTAAACCTGCCCTGGCACAACTTGAGGCCATTTCCTCTTGTCCTATTGCTTGTTACTTGGGAGAAGAGAC
>NW_008795932.1:4032053-4033355 GCF_000699145.1 Aptenodytes forsteri
TGGGCCCAAAACTGAACACAGTATTTGAGGTGCGGCCTCACCAGTGCCGAGTACAGGGGCACGATCACTTCCTTCCTCCTGCTGGCCACACGATTTCTGATACAGGCCAGGGTGCCATTGGCCTTCTTGGCCGCCTGGGCACACTGCCGGCTCATGTTCAGCCGGCTGTCGACCAACACCCCCAGGTCCTTTTCCAACAGGCAGCTTTCCAGCCACTCTTCCCCAAGCCTGTAGTGCTGCATGGGGTTGTTGTGGCCGAAGTGCAGGACCCGGCACTTGGGGTGCATAGTTGTGCTAATGTGGTGCTGAGCATGTACTAACAGGCCTTTCTGGGGAAGATAAAGTGCCTCTGAAGAGGTTTATGAACCTTTCTTCTGGGACCCTTATGCTGCCAGTCAGTTTGTTGGGTCTTGGGGATGGAGCAGTTCTGCTAAGGCCTGTCTGGGGGACTCCATCATGATGTTCTGTTCTACTATAGAGACATGCCTAAAGAATGCATTGGACTGCAAAATCCACAAGACTGACTTAATCATCATGACTACAAAATACAGAAGGAAACACACAAATAAGTGTGAAACTACCCTTGCCTTTGGGTATCTAAGTCTATGGGGTGATTTAGCTTTCCAAACTTCATGACTAAAAACACATCCTAAAGAAATCACTAGAAAGGGAAATGAGAACTTTCATCAACTGGCAGAAATCCAGAAGTTAGCTTTTGAAAATGAATGGATAAATGAACAACAAACTTTACTGAGGTCTTTATAATATACAGTATATATATACACACATACACATATGTATATATATACACATATGAATATATATATACAGTGTGTATATATACATCTTTAGAATATACAATATACATTGTCACCGAGGATGAGGAAAAGGCTGAGGTACTTAATGCCTTCTTTGCCTCAGTCTTTAACAGGCAGACCAGTTATCCTCAGGGTACTCGGCCCCCTGAGCTGGAAGACAGGGACGGCGAGCAGGATGAACCCCCCATAATCCAAGAGGAAGCAGTCAATGACCTGCTACGCCACCTGGATGCTCACAAGTCTATGGGGCCGGATGGGATCCACCCGAGAGTGCTGAGGGAGCTGGCGGAGGTGCTCGCCAAGCTACTCTCCGTCATTTATCAGCAGTCCTGGTGAACGGGGGGAGGTCCCGGATGACTGGAGGCTTGCCAATGTGATGCCCATCTACAAGAAGGGCCAGAAGGAGGATCCGGGGAATTACAGGCCTGTCAGCCTGACCTTGGTGCCGGGGAAGATTATGGAGCGGTTCATCTTGAGGGCGCTC
>NW_008795932.1:4034561-4036984 GCF_000699145.1 Aptenodytes forsteri
TCTTTTCCAACTTAATGATTCTATGATTCTATGATTCTATGATTCTATAAATTTATAGCATTTTCCACTTCTCACAAACATGCTAAAACACCATTATCTGGGAATATAATCTGCGTTGCTGATTATCTGCAGTGCTCCTGGCACACTGAGAGGATGGAGTAAAATCTCCCCATTTTTGCTGCTGTAGTTCTTTCTCTCCAGTGACCTCTAACATTTCCTCACTCACTGCTTCCTCTTAGCATTTTCCACTTCTCACAAACATGCTAAAACACCATTATCTGGGAATATAATCTGCGTTGCTGATTATCTGCAGTGCTCCTGGCACACTGAGAGGATGGAGTAAAATCTCCCCATTTTTGCTGCTGTAGTTCTTTCTCTCCAGTGACCTCTAACATTTCCTCACTCACTGCTTCCTCTATGTCCATTCTGAAGGATGTAACAGTCCTTGCAGTGATGTTAACAAAAAAAACCCCAAAAAACAACCAACCAATCAACCAAAAAAAGCCCCCAAAACCAAACAAAAAACCCTTTCTTCTCTTTTTTTTTTACCTGCATGAGAGAACCTTAGAACTCCGTTTTGGAGAACGTACTAATATATGTGTATGTAAATCTAAAATAAGGCTGTTTACAGGCTGTGTGTTTTTCTATTCCTTTGCCAACCTAACAGAAAGATTATTCTGTTATACTCCTGTGAAACAAAATAACCTGCTAGGTATACAGGAGAAAGTTGAGAAATAAGTGTTGAAAAGTACACCATGGTGGTGCTTTTAATTTATGGATACATACACTACTATATCAAAATAAACAACATCCTTTATGACTTTTAAACATTCGCACTATTTCAGGTTGGATTCCAATGAGTGTGAGGAGGGTGACATTATTTTCATTGCTGCTCCACATCATTAAAGAAAACAAAACTCAGAAACATCTTTCAGCACCTATGCTTTCTGGCTTTCTCTGTTTTATGGTCCTTGAGTGAATTAATAATGAAAGCAGCAGGGAATTCTTCACTTGCCAAAGAAAAAGAACAGAGAAAACCAAAACCAAACACAAATGAGAAAGAGATAGTAAGAGAAGGACAAAAAGGACTGTGTCATTGCTTAAAGAAGTGTAATTACAGTTTTCCCCTGACACACTAATGATAATTCACAGCTCAGTCTCTAGAATGCAAAAGATTCAATGAACTAGGAGAAGCAAACTCTCTGTCAATGTTTTTGATGACTCTAATCATCTTTTGATGATTACATTGATAAAGGTAATAGCATTGCTGAAGTATTCTTAGACTTCTGTGAGGCATTTGATTTTGTAGTGCATAATATATATATTTTTTAGGAAACTAGAATGATACTAAATCAACATGGTCCATATTAAACGGATGGGAATGTGATTATGTCATGCATCAAAGGATGCCTCTATGTAGCTTTTTGCAGACAGAGCTTTTACTGATTTTCTGGGGAGATGTAAATTGAGTCTACCCATGTTCTGAGCTATAGGTCCATATGATCTTCAGCCTGCTGAATTTCCTGCCTATAGTTAGTGATACTGAAAAGTGATTTTTAGGAAAAATACTACATCTCCTCTTCTACATGCAGTCCTAGGAAACAACCATGACATTCTCACAGAGATCTTCTGGAAGCCGTGGAAATGTGCCATTAAAGAGCAAGATTTTATACTTTTTGGAGATTTAAAGATTTTGCAGATAGAAAAATGGTAGGGCATCTAATCTGTACTGCCTCTACAAACTTGAAATGGAAGAAACTGGACTTTAAGACACCATTCAGAAAAGTATTTTAGCCTGGGATAAACCTCACCAAATTTTATTCATGAGAGACTTGGATCTCTGATATATGGGTTCCCCATGTGTCCAAAGGAAGTTGTGTACAACTTCAGAAGGCCAACAAATATTGGACACTTGTTTTAGGATGGGATAAATTACCCACTGCAGTCTGCTTTGACAAGAGCATAATTAGGAATTTAGTTTTCAGATGACCAAAGTCATGTGAGAGGAAACCCACTCCTCGTCTCTCATTAAGAGCTGTTAGGGTATCTGTTCCTTTAAAAGAATATAACTTCTTCACTTAAAATTACAGTTACTGAAGTCAGCTGTGATATAGAGATCTCCTGTCTTGAAATTGTCTTACTCACTTAAATGATAATAAATCTGTTCATATTAAAGCTACATCTTAGTTGTAAACCTCAATTCAGAATTTTTCAAAACAAAAGGACACTAGAGAAGACACCAAAAGTCAGAAAATGTGTCAGACTTCTTGTGATTTGATCTAAGTATGAATAACCCACAGTGCTGAAAATATATCTCATATATTTTCAATATATCTCATATTTGAATGTGTTTCAGTTTCAGTTCCACCCTTTGATCTTTGTCATATCTTTCTCCATTGGATATAGAATTGTTCAAAGTTTAA
>NW_008795932.1:4037147-4038154 GCF_000699145.1 Aptenodytes forsteri
TTATTATTATTATTATTACTATTATTGGGGTTTGGGTGCTTTTTTTTTTGGTTTGGTTTGGGTTTTTCCAGTATCTTCTTTTGCTTTGGCTGATGTAAGCTCATATTTGGCCTATGAAATACTTGTATCAGACTTTTTCTGATGGTTGTATAAATACCATAAAGGAGGATTTAGAGTTGCCTTATATAATTATATTTCCTTAAGGTGTTTATAAAATTTTCCACCCCACTCTGTCCATTTGATCAGCAGCAAATCAAACAAATTTTGCTGATTCGTAAGACCTCCATAGAATCAGAAGGACTAGTAAGCAACTGAAGCGTTGATGTGTTTGTGACTTTTTGTATATTTATGCATGTATGTGTGTGCATTTACATGTACGTGACTGTTTCTGATTGTGTGTGTGTTTAGTTTGGGGGAATATTTGGAGAAAACTAAAGAAAATCACAGCTGTGCTAACATATTCCACAATTTCAATAGAATACATCTCACTGAAGGATAAGTAGCAACATCTGTAGTAATGATTAGAGATTAAATGAATACCGTGAAGTATCCAGTGTTGAAGCAGCTGCAGTCCATGCTGAGGTACTTTGCCTATTATGTAAAAACATCAAGATACCCTTCCCACAGGTGTTAGGCAGCAGTAACCATAAGGTGATAATGAAAGGCAAAAATGGATTTTAGTCCTTTCTCACTCAATACTGACAATAAAAATAGACAAGATCTGTGACATCCATTATTCATTCCACTCCATTGCAAGATCTTCCATTTGGCAGTGTAACATCCCGGCAAACCATCGAAAGCTCTTCCGCTAAAAGTTAAAATCTCCCAAAACAGGTCTCTTGGGTAAATTGTGACACTGGTCTACAGATGTGTTCTGTGTTACAGGAACCGAAAGGTTATGATTCCAAGGTAGCAGATGGAGAGCAGGGCAAGAAGAAAAGAAAACTCCAAGTTTAACTCCAAGTCTTCCCATATTCATTAGCTCTTCTGTTAATGCCACAGGCACT
>NW_008795932.1:4038179-4051567 GCF_000699145.1 Aptenodytes forsteri
ATTTTTTTTTTTTTTTTTTTTTTTTTTTTTTACTTTTTACTATTAGCTCCTGAAGGAAAAGTTTGCGATTTATCCTTGAGGCATGAGGCAAATTTTCTAACCATGCACTGAAAACAAAATTTAGTTTTAGCTTGAATATCTCTGGCAAAATGCTTCCAGCATTGAGAATTATATGAATAGCTCCTGAAGGAAAAGTTTGCGATTTATCCTTGAGGCAATATTTTTATTTTCTAACCATGCACTGAAAACAAAATTTAGTTTTAGCTTGAATATCTCTGGCAAAATGCTTCCAGCATTGATAATTATCAGTTACTGGATACCAATATCAATAAATGTTTACATGTAATGTAAAGCATTATGCATATGTCTGTCTTGGAAATGTGATTCTGTGGAAAATTTCTACCTTGTTATTATGGGTTTGGCCTACAGCCATTTTACTCTCATTTCTCATCACGTTCCACCCTGTCAGCTGAATCATCATAGCAAATCTCAGTCTACAGCTGTAAATGAAGAAATTACTTCCAAGAAAATGTGATTATTCATTTCCTACTCTTTTAGTCTTGTAACATCTCAAGGTTAAAGATGCACATTGTGACAGTGTAGAATTATCCTTGTGTTTTGTCTATTATAACATGCTTACCACTGTTCACCAATAAAAAAGTAAGAATAAAAAAAGAGACATGATTTTATAGCTGGAACTACTTTGAAGATCTCAAACAGATAAGGCTTGTACGTGACAAGGGCAATTAGTTAAAATCAAAATGTTTTGTGAAAAAACATCAAACAAAACAATTGTAGTGAACTTAAAAAACAAACCAAACCAAACAAAAAAAAAACAGGTTCAAGAGAGGCTTGCCCAGTTTGTGGACAGATTACTTGAGGGATGCCACTTATTGGGTGACAACTCCAGGACCTGGTACTTCTTGTTAGCCCACAGCTGGGGAAGCTTGCTGCCCGTCTCATCAGATGACTGCTTCAGACCACATACATCACACAGATGCATGTGCAGCCTGGGAAGCCAACTGTTCCGATGGCTGAGCTGCCATTGTGAACAGCTCATGTAAGGGCTCCAAGCTGCCAACAGAAAAGCTTCAAAGAAATACTGTTTTACTTCAGAACTATGTTGGGTTTGGACCTTACATTGCAGAGCTATAATTCTCAACTTGTGAGATTGTTGTACCAATCTAGGATCACAATCTTGCTAGGAGAATGAAAATTAGCCGGCAATATATATTCAGTTTCCCGTGCTTTGCTAGTTCTAGTAGACATAGTCCTTCTTTGTGAGAAGATGTAGATCTGTGGTACAACTGCACCTCTGAACCAGCAGAGGATCCAAAAACAGGTATTTGCACTGTCTAGGCAGTTTTAGCAATCTGATGTAGTGTGATTCAAAGGACAAAAGTTAGGAGTTGAAATTAGCCAGAGGAGAGATATGGCAATGGGTGGAATAGAAGAGCAGAGCGGAAAAGGAGTTTGAGAGAAATTATGTGCTTATTTTTTACTGATGGGGTAAGAATATTCTTTGTACAGGAAGCCCTGTTTCTGTTGCTATATTGCTTCATTACTGAACTTATACCTGTATAAAGAGAAAATAATGAATCAAAAGATATGCACAGACATACACACAGGAAAGCACATTGACATATATTATCTATAGAAATACACATACATACAATATGCATATACCATATGCATAAATATACATAACTCCATATACTCCCATATAAAAATCTGTTGTTTTTTTCCCTGTACAATAAATATATATACACATATACACACCTATTTGATATACATATGCTTATTTACACATATGTATGTGTGTACATACACACAGGCATCTATATGTAGCAATGAAAACATTACTCATTCTATAAATTACAGGAAAAACCAGCAACAATAGCTGACAGCATCTCTATTCTGGTAAATATGAGGAGCTGCTAACAGCCCCATCAGAACATAGTTTGGGGATCAGCAAAGGCCTTTGATGATTCCTATGGGAAAAAACTTCAGTCTATGGTGAAAACAATTTACTGTGCTGCACTGAGCGGAAGCGCAGTAAATCGCTCATGGTCTCCCATGGATTCCACAGGTACAGTAATCAGGAGGAACGTGTTTCCGTGCAATCATCTTCACTTATAATATGCAGTCGTTTGGTGCCACATCTTCAAAACTCAGAATAGAAACTTGTCATTTTTGAACATGGCTTGGTTTTGCCGTTGGAGTTCTACCTTGACCAGGCATGAATTATAAATACAACTACAGCTCTTGCATTAGGATGGCCTGTTAAAAATGTGTCACTGTAGTTATACCAAACAGATGTGAAATTTTAGTGGTCTGTATACAATTTCAGAAATACAAACCAGAAAGAGGACAATTTTCCATTCAGTGAAAAAAATGACTTTCTGTAAACATTTGTATGGCAAACATTTTGTTCACCTCAGACTTTTTGGTTTAATATTCCTGTAAAGTAATTACCTCAGTCTCAAATGACAGAAATTATGTTAAAAAGATGAGACTTTCAGTATTGGTTCAGTCACGAAAATTTTAAAATAACTTAAGGTAGAAAGGATAGTTTTATTTTGAATTATTGTAGTAAAATGTAGTAATTAAGTGTCATAAATATAAGTAGGGAAATAATATTTTTTGATTCACCAGCAACTCAAAAATAAAAATGTGTGTTATAAATAAAAATAATATTATTTTAAAAAAATGAAAAGATGGGGGAAGTACATTTGATCAAATGAAATACTGTAATTTAGAAAAAAAACCTTTTTGTCAGTTTCATCTGCAATACCAGCCAAAGGAAATTTTGAAGCAACAGAGTTTTTCAAAGTGTTAAATCCTAAATGTTTTGTTAAAGAATAGAAAGTAAATATTTCCCATATTGGTTTATTTTATTTTGCTTCAGAATATACAGAAAAATGGATGCAAATCTCAAAACATTATCTAGGTGCCCTAATACTGAATTTTAAGAAAAAGGTTTTGTGCAAAAGAAGGTGCACACTACCTAATATTAATTTTCACTAGTTTAAGGATTAGATCTTAGTTATATGTTTTTTGAATGAAAGATGGAGACGTACGTGGGACCTCCTGCTCTCTGACTACTTGTTCATCTTAGTATATTACACTGCAGGGAGAAAAGAAGTCTTCCTACTACAACTACAGGGATTATATAGAAGTTGTCTTTTTGCTTACTGTTTTGAAGGCATGGCAGAAACTTTGAGCATGGACAATGAGAAGAAATAAAAAGGATTGCCTCTTCACCTCTTCTTTCTATTTGACAGGTTTACTAGAACTTCCAGACCCCTCATACCATCTTCCGATGTTCGGCCTTGAGCAACAAAATGTGGAGCATGGATGAGAAAGTATGCAGTTGAGGGAGGGCAGTAACTTTCCCTGAAACTTGTCAGGAGGGAGGAAAGCTGGATTTACGGGAGGAAGGACTAGAAGATCCTAACAGCTCATTTGAACAACCCACCTGCAGCAGAGCTGTGGCCTCATAGATCAATCACTCAGCCAGTGGAGAAGCTGAAGTTGAGTGTTGCCCATTTCTCCTACTGTTCTTTATCAGAGCAATGAGTCTCTACTATTCACAATCATCATGACTGCTACATGTTTTGACAACACCAGTTACTCTCCAGAGGCTTCACCTACCTAGAATTTAAGCAGCATTCTTCAGCTGGAAAGCTTTTATTAATACTCAAGTGAAACCAGACACAATTTTTCAGGGACCAAATTCAGGTTGTCATAACAACTTGACACAGTTCTAATAATCCTATTTTTATTACACTGCTTAAGTAGAAAGAACAAGATGTATTTGTTCCTCATAAAAGCAACTGCAATTCAACCATTCAAAGTGTGTTCTTGTAATTAGATGTAGAGCACCAGTACACCTCACAGTGACATCAGGTTACTCTCAGAGTAACCCTGCTGATGTTGCTGGTTTATTTTGAATTTATATAGGTGTACTTGAGCTCTGAATGTGGCACCAAATAACTAAGCTTCTTCTGCTGTTAAGGAAAGCTCTACTGTTCAAATCAGAAAGGATACAGAAATGTGAACATAATGAAAAAGACTGAAGTGGAAATAAGATACAGCTGAAAACAGTGTTTGCTTAAAGGCAAGAATGGAAGATCATCAGTTCTGTACAGCACACTGGAGGTAAATAGTCACACTGGAAATTTTGATCTGATCCTGAGACATTCACAGAATACCTGCTAAAAACAGTCATTTTAGCCACATTTTCTGGGGCAATCATGTACTGTGTACTATCACAGTGGTAGTTTTCTTAACCTTCTCTAAGCTGTATCTAAACATCTCGGTGCCCCACAGGACAAAGCAAAACAGGTGACTGACTTACATAAATCTGTTTTCGGTTTCTCTGAAAGACTAGAAAAGTGCACACAGTCATTTACAGGTAAGGCCTGGTTAAGGAGCCTGTCTCTCTCTTCCCACTTTTGGGATGGGATTTACTTCATCTCATTGTAGTCACTTACAACTGAGATATCTAAGCTAAGCTACTGAACTAAACTCTACGGATGTTGGAGAAAGCTGTCACATGCACAGGGGGACTATCTTCTAATGGGGCTGGATTTCATACCTGTAGGGGAAGACCAGATGTCATGCCTGAATCAGGCATCTAATTTTTAGATGGCAGAAGTTAGGTGAAAGGGTTTCTACTCTCCGTTCCCAGTTCTTAGTTGTGACCTGATAGCTCTGTGATATTTGTAAGCATGAAATTTCAAGAGGTGAACCCTTGGCCATATCTAATAGATCCTCAGTTCATGTGTGCTAGGTCTTGTGGCTGCCATCCCTAGTCTTGCTATAATACAAAAACTAAACTTCTGTTTTATTCCATACTGGTGTTATGAATCTACATTTGGTTGAAAAGTGTGTGGAGGTTAAGGATAGGTGGGATCTGTGCAAATATGGGATCCAGGGGATTTTCACTCTATTTTCCCTATGCTTTTAATACGTCCTTGAAATGCCATTTTTTTTCTCTGTCCCTTAATTTGTTTTTTTTGGGAAAAAAAAAAAAAAGAAGAAACGAAAACCCCAAGTCATAACCCGTCACTTCTTTTCTTATCTCACTAATTTACATGCAGACTTGGAGACCAAAACCTACTCATTTTTATAGTGACTAATATGACTGGATAGTCTACAAACCACTACAACAATTCAACCTGTGCCTTCAGTGATATGAATCCTCACAGAAAAGTGATATATCACATGGATATGAATCCTAAATATGTGGTAATAATGTAATCAGGCAATGCATATAATATGGACCAAAAATAAAGCAGATCTTTATCTCATGTAAATTAGCATTGATCCATTCAAGTATTCAATGTAAAGGCACCTAAGCCATTTTCAAAAGATGCTTCTAAAAGCTTTTGTTGTACTGCCCAAAGAAGCACAAAACATCACAAATTCACTGTGCTAAAGAACCACCCAGTAGGCAATATGCAGAAAAGAAACCCTTGAACAACTTCAAATGAATATAATAGGGTGGCAGCCAAAACCACCCCCTCAAACCTTTTACCTCCAGAGTACCAACAAAAGAAGCAGCAAGTTTCTTGTGTTCCCATAGATTTAAAGACACTCAGTGTGATGTTTAAGAATATTGAATAATAAATATCATATGGAATGTGAGGTTCTGCACAAAAATAATTTGCAAGAACAAAGAGAAAGCAAAATAAAATAATATGTGTTGTTAGACGTGTTGTGTATATCAGTTTCTATATTAAATAAAGTGTTCAGTGTTTGAGATCTTGATCAGTATGCAAGGTGTCAGACAACTTCTCCTTGCCCCTGGTTATTTCAACAGTTGACAGTGCTCTTTAGAGAACAAACAAACAAAAAGTATAATTTAATTATCTCTTTGATGTCATTTGCTTTTGCGAATATCACCTACAGTCTTGTCTTTAATGATACTATTTTCAGGTAGATGGCTGATGTGCTGATAATAAGTATTCCGTGCAAATGGTTGTATTTCAGTATTGAAATATAGGTTCTGTGAAAGGTTCAGTCTATATTTAGAAAATATGGTTTAAAGGAATGCATCAAATATCAAGTCTGGTTGCCCATTGATTTGTATTGTACTGGATTATTGATAATTTTGCAAAGGAAATGCAAAGAAATGTTATCCAGATGTGAAGACCTTTTTTTCTCCTGTGTTACAAAGGATAACTTTTTCTGTAGCAGGCCCTGGGATCTCGGCTGGGACAGTTATCATTGCACTCACGGGATGCCATCATATCCTCTGAAAGAAAAACTTTACTTTTGGTAGAAGAATTTGACTAACAGTCTTTGGGAAAAGTAACCCAGGGGTATGATAACTCTACACAAGGTGAGGCTTGAGGATTGAAGATAAGAGAATCTACCAAACTGACCTCAGAAACACCATTCATGACACAGAACGTTCTTGAATTTTTAGTCACCTTTAAATCAGGACTTAAACATCTGCTTTCCGTTGTCTATGACTCCAACAAAATATAAGTTTGTAACAGCAGAACTTGACACAGAAGCCCCGGGGTTTTTTTGCTTCCACTTTATATATTTAAGAGATCATTTTATCACATCATTTTTCAGAGCCATTGTGTGGGTATCTAAACTGTTGGGACTATATGTAATATAAGATAATTTCTTACTGACAGTGCTTTTCTTCTTCATAAGTGAAAAAAAGACAAAAAATGTAGCTAAGTCTACTAGAAGAAAATGTACTAACTGAAACAAAACACAATTCCTTAGGAACTAGAATCCTTTGTTAAATAAGATATTAAATTGTTAAATAAATTGCTAATATGGTGGTCTTTCTTTTAAAGAAAAACACTTTGTGACCAGAAAAATAAAGTGCAATTATTAGTATAACAATTGATGTTTAGTGGTTCAAAATCAGATTGAGGTAAATTAAAAGTTGAGAAGGAAGTTTTAAAGGAACATGTTTATTTTTAGAGTGATACTTTTAAAAGTTAAAAAATAGGTATGTGTGTCTATATTTATATACTTAGATTTCTTCTTAGAAATGAAAACATGCTTGAAGTATTCATTTTTTGTGTGTTTGGTTTTGCAAATAGACCTTTGGATTTTTTTTTTTTTACAATTTGAACTTTTTAGCCATGTTATTCAGGAATTTTGAAAGCAAGATAGACCTCAGAAGCGCTGTCATTTTAATGTCATTTTCAATTTGTTCAATGTGGAGGTATTTGCATTTCAATTCTAACCAAATCCTCAGAGGTCTCAAACCAAAGGTATGAAATTCTTTCATTCTTCATGACATTTCTGGGATGTCTTTTCTTACAGTAATGGATTGTGGAGGAAGATTGATCTCATGATAACATACTTTTTTTTATGTATAACATTAGAGAAAATATTAAGTACAGGACAGGAATTTTCCTCCCTATGATGACATCACTTTGATCTCCACTGCATATAGAAAATTTATAAAAAGACAAAAGTTGTTATCATATTTCTCCAAGGGATTGGGTTTGTCGTTCTGAAAATAGATCAGAGATGGGCTGTTTTCCTTCCAAATACATTTGACTCCAATTCTTCCACTTAAGTAAAGCATTGTTCTATCCTCTGTATTTGTATTCGTTAAGATCATATCCAATATTTCTCTATTCTTTACTGTTGGCTGAGTTACTCTGGAAATCCAGACAGACATAATGATGCCTAAAAGGCAGCGGAGAGTGCTCTAAGCCATGAAATCATGCAGTTCCTCAAAGTTCACAGAGGTAGACTTGCCAAGGCAGGAACTAGGCTCTTTCTCATGAGAAATATTCAAAAAGCTTAGCCAAGAGGGCCAGGCTTCTTGTAATCTCCAACAATAAATCCTCCTCTGTTTTCAAAAATTGCTCCTTGCTTTTTTTTTTTTTTTTTTTTATTTTTTCATCTGTTTGGGTTTTTTGTTTTTGTTTTGAAAGGATTGCTTGTCTTTATCAGACTTACTTGGCATGCAAAATAATCTGCCAGCTGCAATCACATCTTCTCTGGGCGCACATCAAAAACTAGTCTGGATGCCACCTGTTTGATTACTCATCTAGTGATGCCAGTTCTGATTTTGCTTGAACGTGCTATGAACAGAACAAAGAGCAACAGAATATATTTTGTTTTTCTAAAAAATGAAATTAAGCTGAAGAAGTGGTGATAGTTAAAGAAACCCTGCTCAGAACTGGATCTGTCATATCACCATAGAAATAGCTATACTGCATTTGAAATGTTGGACAATATAACCTGGTTGATTATACCAGAACTTCTCAAACCTCAAATACCATTTTCTATACCAACTCTTTTTTTCTTCAGTAGTAGAATTTTTTAACACCTTATGAAAAATGCCTGTGCATATGTTAGTAAATTACTGTATATACTTTCATTTTTATTTACATACATTTATATATAAGTGTGGATCTTAAGATATTGGAACGTTCATAAATATGATAGTATTTTTAAACAATTCTTGTATACTTCTTCAACTGAGTTATTTACAGTGCCATCAGAAAAAATTAAGACATAGAGAAATCTAAAATAAAAATCTACTTATCCTTAAGTACATGCTTAAAATAAGAAGTTGACTTTAGCTTTAAAAATGCCTCTTAACTGTAAAGGGAACCTATATTCACTAGTTCAGATGTAGATCCCTAGATTGCAGATGTTTGAAGTTAGGCAAAATAAATCTGTTATTTCTGATAAACATCTTGATCAGGAGTTCACCAATTGGATATGTAGCTAAATTATATCATCCGGAGACTTATGAAACAGGGTGTAGGAGGAGATTACGAAAAGGATGGGTGAATAGTTCCTTCCCTTATGGTCATTTTATGTAGTTTCAAAACACAGCTGAAGTAGAGGTAGGATCAATTTCTACATTTGTGTAGCAAGTTGGCTAGGCATGTTTAGTTTGGGACACCAACACCATTGATACCTATGAAACCTTTGCCACTAAATTCAGGGAAGATTGGATTAAAGAGGAAAGACGAAGAGGGGTAAAAGGCAAAATGTGAGTAAATGTAAGTACTACTGGAGAGTGGGACATTCAGATGTGTTTCGAATTTCACAGTTTTGTTTAGGTTTAGTTGTCGGTTGATGTTTGGGGAGAGAAGTTTGCTCATTGAAATTAAAGAAGTTTCCTTTTTGCTAGGAAAGAAATGAACTTTAAAGCTTTTTAATGAGAAATACATATATCATTTGATATGCATCTGGGTACTGAAAATATACCCACTAATTATATGGAGACTGGAAACCAATTAATTATTCAAGCAGCTTTTTTAAGAGTTAATCAACCACTGCCAATGGCTTTCTACTGCAATGACTTTAATGTCTGTCACTGTCACAGCTTATACATGTTCCTGATAATTGAATATTATGACTGTTGCCCTCTTTTGCATTATACAATTTGTTAGTCCTACATGAAATGTAGTGGAGTATCTTACAAGGTTTTTCTTGAAATAATTCAGGATGAAAGTATGAGGTAATTAAGTGACTTGCCTTTAATTTCTCTTTTGGGAAGCTGATCATTCAAAGTTCTCTTCAGTGTTTATGGGAGCAGTAGATGAGAATAAAATTCTGTACTTCAGGTCAAAGTGTGCTTTTACTATCAGCTCTGTAGGATGAGGAAAATCTTGTAATGTGCATTTACAAAGAAGCTCAGACATCTAATTCGTACCAGAGATTATTATCAGTGAATTGTTAATCATACAAAGTCCAAATATAAGGTTCATAGTTGGTGTGTGATGTAAATAACAATATAATCAAGAAACTAAATTCTCATAAGGCTTCAGTATAGTCTATCAGAGATTTTGAGGAAGACAATATTCTTTGGGTTCTAATAAAATTGGAAACTGATTTGAGATGTTACCAACATAATAGAGCTACAAATGTATAAACCTATTGAGTTCAAACTATGATTGATTCCTTTAGCTCCTTGTTCTTTTGCTTTAGTTCCACTCTTAAATATGCCTTACACAGGAAGGGCAGAGATATAAATTATTCTTTAATGTTCCCTGATACTGATGCACTTGGCTTCATTTAGACAGCTGATGCGCTACAATCACTGTTTATTGTAGGAAATTTAATAATTTTATTGTTACCTTGGATTACTCTAATCTATTCCCTCGAGTTCTTTATTTTAATTTCTTCTTACAATACTAAACTGTAAAATCATGAAGGCTGGGAATATAATTTCATTATGGGTGTGAACTGTCCCTAGGACAACAGATTGTTGATCCCTCATTTGGCAGTTTGACATAGGTGCAGAACTACTATTAAAGTACTAAAGGTATTTGTAAGACTATGTGGAAGGACAGTGTCTGGAGAAGGCACCCATGTGCCTGGTGCCAGCTGCTGGGGCAGGGCGAGTGTCTGTATCATCCCCAATACTGGTGCGTGTGGGCAATGCGTGTGTATTCACCAGAAAACGTCAAGCTGGACCAGCTGGCAAGCAGGGGAACCTCGGGTCTGGGACAGGGTATCAGGCAGGCGGGGGGCCTATCCTGGTACATACAGGAGGGCCTGCAGTTGTATAGTGCACAAAGGATGACTCTCTGTGTGCGTGCGTGCATGTGTGTGTGTGTGTGTTTTTGCAGCGAGCATCAAGATGGACCAGCTGGCAAGTAGAGGACCCGTGGGGTGGTTGAAGTGGCCTGGGATCCAAACAGGGGTGCGGGGTGAACAGAGGGGCTGTGCGATATTCGAAGGATCTGCAAATATGTGTGTGCTTGTGAACCTAGAGAGTGGTGTGTTTGTGTGCCATCACTACTCACCTTCTGTCTCTGCCAGCCGAAAAGGAGGAGGGGACCTGGCTGGCTGTGTTTATGCTGTATGTGAGTCCTGTATGTAGGTGCCGCTGAAAGCAGCGCCTTGTCTGTGGCAGTCTGTGTGATCAGCCATGTCAGTGTCCTCTGTGTCTGTCTGTGTGTCTCTGCCTGTGTGTTTGTCTCTGGGACACGTGCTCTGTTTCGTTACTGGTTGAAACTGCAACTGGGAAAGCGGCAGCTGCATCCCTCAGCCTGGGCAGAGACCCCAGGTCCTGGGCACCAGCCTGGGCTCCAGCAACTGGGCAGCAGAAACCTGGGCTGGAGCAGCTGGAGAAGGCGATCACATTTCTTACATCACTTAACGGTATTATGACAACAGCTGTTACCATGTTTTTATACATTAAATGATTAACTGCTGTGAGAAGACAGACTCATAAATCCAGTGATAGAAGAATCTACTTATGCTAAAACCTGTGAGTCATGTTGTACATATACACAGACTTGGACCGTATGGCAGATTGATGTCACAGGCCATCCTCAGAACAGCCACTTTCTTGCAGCTGTTGGTGATATATTTATTTCTGAGGGTGCTGTTAAAAAAACATCAATAATTCCCTTAACTAGTATAATAGTAACACAGCTCCAGCATATAAGGTGATCTGACAAGGCCTTGTGGGTCTTAGAAGCAATCAAAAATAGAGAAGTTCAAGAAGAACAGAAAAGAATAGACAGTGTCAACTACAAACCTCTTTTGAATCTCTAAGAGCAAATCAGATTAACTGAGGCTATTTACGGTGAAGGACAAAGATACTGACTTCCTTAGAGAACTGATTCAAACCTTAGTTGCACCTACTTTTTTCAGTATTAAATTCATTGCAAACAATGAAAAACATATTAATAAATCACTTATTTTTGAGGAAAGAAATGTTTTCCATGAAAAATATCATTTTGCTGAATTTTTTTTTTACTGAAAGACAATTCAGAGTCTTTAAAGCAAAAAAGTACTCTTGGATTGCATATATTTCAACCCATAGCCCAATAACTTGAGCTTAGTTAAAGGAAATATTTCAGAAAGTCATCCCATTTTTCATCTGAAGACAGAAGCCATGGAAATTATCTCATTTGCTTTAGTAGCCTGTTTCAATACTTAACCACCTTTACTGTTAAGAAGTTAACTTCTCACGGAATTTTTTTCTGACTTTAGCTTCTAGTTTTTGGTTCTTGTTATGACTTTCTCCACTACGGTGAGGTGGTCTTTATTACTTGTGATTTTCTGTCCATGAAGATAACTCTACACTATAAGCAAGTTAACTTTCAATCTTCTTTTGTTTTTCCAGTTTAAAGCAAGGCATTCTGTAATTTTTCACACTTCTGACGTATACTCTGTACTTTTTTGAAAACCTGACCTCCAGTCTTACACATACTGTTGTAAGATTAACCAGTCCCCCAGTCTTTTACAGAATGAAAAAACAAAACAAAAACTTCAGAAGTGAAGACACAGTTTTCTTATTCCTGTGTACCATAACTAAGCTTTTTATTTCAACTTCACTGCAACCTCCATCACGAGCTTATTGTGGAGAATATTCCTTTACAAATCCCTAGGTGCATTTATCAGGTACACCTGCTTTAAAAGTAAAATAGGGATTTTATTTCTCTTCCAAGTCTAGTGGAGCCTCTGTGAAAACACGGTTGAGGAAGAGTAAAACACCACACAGGCACAGTGAGGAGTAAAGGAGAAAATGTGTGAGAAACAATCCTGCAAACACAAAAGTGAGAGGAGGAGGAGGGCGGGAGGTGCTGCAGGCCCGGAGCAGGGATCCCCTGCGGCCCTGGAGAGACCCCCCTGGAGCAGAGACCCACCCTGCAGCCCGGGGAGGGCCCCAGGCCGCAGCAGGGGGATATTTCCTGCAGGAGCCGCGGCCGTGGAGAGCCCAGGCGGGAGCAGGTTGTCCCTGAAGGGCTGCAGCCCGGGGAAGGGCCCGCGCTGGAGCAGGGAGAGGTGTGAGGAGGGAGGAGCGGCCGCGAGGGGCTGTGATGGACTGACCGCAACCCCCCTCCCCACCCCCTGTGCCCCTCGTGGGGAGAGGAGTCGGGAGTGAAGGTGGGCCTGGGAAAGAGGGAGGGCGAAGTTTGTTTTAATGTTTGTTTCTCACTACCTGAATATATTTTAATTGTCAACAAGTGAAATTAGTTTTCCCCAAGTCAAGTCCTTTTTGCCTGTGATAACTGGTAAGTGATGTCCTTGTCTTGTCTTGTCCTGGGCCCCTCACTACAAGAAGGACATTGAGGTGCTGGAGCGTGTTCATAGTAGGGCAACGAGGCTGGTGAGGGGTCTGGAGAACAAGTCTTATGAGGAGCGGCTGAGGGAACTGGGACTGTTTCTATTTCATCCTATTTTGTCCCCCGTCCTGTTGAGGAGGGGGAGTGAAAGAGCAGCTGGGTGAGATTTGGCCCTTAGCCAAGGTTAATCCACCACACACCCCTTTTCAGATCTAATATTATAAATAAGCAATAAAACAGAAATCTGTATGCATTGGAATACTCATCACTCAAAAAAATTATGTCACATTTTATTGGGTTTGCGTGGCACGGTTTTGGTAGTGGGGGGGCTACAGGGGTGGCTTCTGTGTGGAG
>NW_008795932.1:4052323-4052728 GCF_000699145.1 Aptenodytes forsteri
GATTTAGTTTTATTTCTCATTACCCTACTCTGATTTGATTGGCAATAAATTAAATTAATTTTTCCCCAAGTCGAGTCTGTTATGTCCATGACGGTAATTGGTGAGTAATCTCTCCCTGTCCTTATCTCGACACACGAGCCTTTCGTTATATTTTCTCCCCCTGTCCAGCTGCGGAGGGGAGTGATAGAGCGGCCTAGTGGGCACCTGGTGTCCAGCCAAAGTGTTGTGGTTTAACCCAGCAGGCAGCTAAACACCACACAGCCATTCCCCCAGCCATTCCAGTAGAATGGGGGAGATAATCAGAAGAAAAAGAGAGTAAAATTTGTGGGTGATGATAAAACAAAACAAGTGATGCACAATGCAATTGCTCACCACCTGCCACCTGCCACCCAGCCAGTCCCTGAG
>NW_008795932.1:4052794-4068109 GCF_000699145.1 Aptenodytes forsteri
TGGTCATGGCTCCCCGGCCAACTTCCCCCAGTTTATGTACTGAGCATGACGTCCCATGGTATGGAATATCCCTTTGGCCAGTTTGGGTCAGCTGTCCTGGCTGTGCCCCCTCCCAGCTTCTTGTGCACCTCCAGCCTTCTCAGTCGGTAGAGCATGGGAAGCTGAAAAGTCCTTGACTAGTGTAAGCACTGCTCAGCAACAACTAAAACATCGGTGTGTTATCAACATTGTTCTCATCCTAAATCCAAACCACAGCACTATACCAGCTACTAGGAAGAAAATTAACTCTATCCTAGCCGAAACCAGGACACAAGGGTCAAAACCACCACACATATTTTTCTTACTTATAACACCTGAATCCTTTTCCAAACAACTTCTTTCAGTGATGAACTCTCCCTCACATGTAAATAAGCTCGTATTACTTTCTACTGGATGGATAAGTTGTCTTATAGTAAAGTAGTTATAGTATATATGATAACATTTTTTTTAATGTGTCTAGTTTACTAGACAATCCAGCTCAGTTCACCCAACTTCATTTGCAGATTTGGCATTTATTTACTTTTCACTTAGGTGATTTTCATGTCACCAGCAAACAGTATGCTATAAGAATAGTTCAGATGCTGAATAACCCCCTTTTTTCAGAGTGCTCTGATACAGCTGACTGAAGGAAGCAAATCTTTAAACTGTATTCCAGAATTAGAGGGATCCCAGAAGAGAACAGTAGCTAAAACTGACCCAGAAGTTTCTCAGAAAGAAGGGACTGAAAAGTCTGGAATTGCTTACAAAATGAAACAAAGGACCCATGAGGCAGAGAATAAAAATAAAACCAACAACACAGAAACAACATCATCAAAAATTTAAAATAAAGAATGATCCAGAAAAGGCTGATAAAGAAGATCTGTTCCACATGTCTACCAATGTATGAGGAGGATATTTGATAGTGTTACAAAATGACAATTTCAAAACAATTTAAAAAAAAAAGCAACGACAACTTTTTCACAGGAAGTAGAGTGCAGAATACTTTGATGTGAGTTTTACAGGGCCAGACTAATGCATATTCCTCTTGCGAAAAATGTCACAAATTTCATCTTGAAAAAGGTGGAACTCATCATACTTAAAGACAAGATCATAGAAACACGATGGTTCTTGTGACTGATCCATTATAGCAATGGTCCCATTGGTGGATAGAGACATCAAATTAGAGATCAATTAATGCGATTAGTTTTCACATCTCTATTTAGAATTTAAAAGCTCAGATTTCTTTTGTGCTGTCACAAAAATAATTCTTTGAACTATCTTGTTTTAAAGCATAAAATTGATGACAAACCTCCTAAAAGAAGTCAGTATCTTTCACACTTTCAGAGACTTGGTAAGGCATTTTCTTTCCACTGTAACATACATTTCTTTTGCACTTCCTTTTTTCTCTTCTGTCTGAACCATTTAATTTCAATGATAAATTGACCAAATGAGTGTTATTGAACAGAGCAAGGATACAATATAAAGTTCCTAATCTATCATAACAAAGCTTTTTATGAGCACAGAAACAAAACTGCCTATTAGCTTTCCTTACGTATTTTCTCAGTCACTGAAAAGCTAGGGCAGAACTGCCCTTCACAATTGTTGAAACAAGGTTAAGAAGCATTGCATACTACTCTATATTTTCCATACTTGCTGGGCGTTAATTTATAGGATGTTGTAAATACATATTGCACCATTTCAATCTGTTTTATATCATTTGCTTTTGTACTTTATTGCAGTAAGAAAGTGACTACTAATATATTCATATTGCACTAATACCTGGAAACAATCAACCATATAATTCAGTCATTACACACTGTAATAAATATCAATGCAATTTTAAAAGTGAAGAAATAAATCTGACTAATATTTCTCTAAGATGTGTAGAAATTTCTGGTGTCAGTATGCGCATCTCCAACCTGACTGAATTCTATTTTTTTTTGGATGAATGGGCAATCTGAACTGTTATGCAAATATGACCTTCAAGAAAGTTGAGACAGGAAAAAAAAAAGAAAAGAAAAGATAACATTGGCTGGGCAGAAATATCTTGTTCTTGTAAATGCTTCTTATTTCTAAATGAAGGTCCTATTATGCTTTAAGATCTTAAGTTTAATCAAAATAATCTATTTGTATTCTTTGTAATATAAAAGGTGAACTGTAAATTGTCTTTCTGAGCCTTAGATTCTGAGAAAAAGTCAAATAACTTGGGAATTTCTTAAGAACAAACAATGCACTTTAATATCCAAAGACTGATGGTTTGCAAGCTATATGATCCAAAGACAGATACTTCAGTAGAATAATTCTGTTAGAGGATTTTTTTTTTCTTTTTTTCTAGTATCTGCCCAAATTGTACATTGCTTCCCAAGATTCTGCAAGCAAAATCCATGCTATAAGAGCTGAAGACAGAATGTTCCAACTCAAGCAAACACATAAAATGTATGAGATGGGCGTTGAATTAAGTACATTCCTACAATTCTAGCAATTTGCAAGAATGTGACTCATCTACAAGTTATAAGGCACCTGTAGTAACTGCTGCTGTTGGCAAAATGCATTAAAGCTCTGTAGCGGGTTTTATGTTCACACTCACCACAGTACGGATATGAGAATTACTGAGCTCCATTCATCTACCTCTTTAGGAAAAGCTAAACACTTTTTCCTCATTTATGTCTCATATGCATCAACCCAGAATTTGAAGGCAATAAAGAATATCCATTCTGGAGATGGTCAGTGCCTGTAACCTCAGATTTGATTACTTCTTTGTTCAGGCTGCAGGGAAATGATTAGGCTGCTGACTAGGTCCTGACCTGAGGTTAAGCTAAACAAACAGGACATGGGAAGGTGCTGGATTTGACATGAGAAATTGCCGAATGTGACAAATAACAGAGTGAGAAGCTGACAAAAGATACCAATAATGCCATCAATTTCACAGGTGATTAAGGGGTATTTTAATGCGACATGTCAAGCAAAACCTTTTTTTTTAACCCATACCACATGAGTCAAAAGCGTTTTTGCAGTCAAGGGACCGAGGGAGAAGGTAGTATTCCTTGGCCTATGAGAGAACCACTGGTCAGGCAGATCAAGCATCATGGTACCACTGTGCTTGTGCCCACTGCAGAGCTCCAGCACTCCATTGCAGCTGTCCATGCCTTCATAATGTTCTTATTGTCTTCAGGATGTAAGTCCAATGAGGCTAATTCATTTTGAGCAATGAATCATATTAAAGTTAACCATCTAAGCTGACCTAGTTGCATCTTTGCTCTGTAGGCAATGGAGTAATACAGGAACCAAAGAGCAATTTGTCCAAGTGTATAATATAGAGGTGATAAATCATCAGCTGAAAGTTTTTGTTTCAATGCATGCACCTGAATTATGGACAGAACATGATACAGGATGAAACTAGGTTCTTTGTATATGCATATATGTGTGTATGTATATAAATATATATACACGTAATATTCTCTCTTATCTCTTTATTAATTTTGTAACCATTTCTTCTTTGTTATTACTTACAATATATAAACACCACTTTTCATTAAGCATATAATGGCATTCTTCATAGAAGATCACAGTCAAGTTTAAGGTTCTTTTCTCTCAGGTTTTGTGTAAAAATAGATGTAATTGTATATATACTACTACTAGACTTGGGTTTTACATCACATTACAGGTCATACCCATTGACCAGCTATGTTGCAAGGCATTAGGTTCAACCTGCAGCCACTGCTCAGAGCCAAGAAGTTCTGCTGAAAATTGATATAGAATTACTTTCCCTTCTGACTGCCCCCAACAAGTCTTTCTGCAATGTATTTGCAAATCACCGTCACGTTCCTTGTCTTGAGACTGGAAATTCTGCCAGCTACTGTGCAACTTGTCTAATAACATTAGAAACTTTTCTGCAGCCCTATATTTGCTTTCATATATAGACATCTCCATACATGGAGACAGAAATAGTCCAGGGACCCATTTTTAGGGTGGCTCCACTTCCTTACTGCACAAGAAGTTTGGACTAATCTTGTGTGTTTTGTACATAAATAAATTAGCAACATAAAGAACCATTTGCAGCTTAAAGATAACATACAGGCGACAGGCAACTCAGGTATCTTGGTGTAGTTGAAACAAGCTTCCAGACAGATGCTAAATATCATTGCAGGCATCAGTTTTACTTTTAGTGCATTGAAAAGGAAGTAGAGATCAAACCATTTCTGATCTCCATTTGGTCTTGGAATAATGTATTCCTGCTTTTCTTCACTGTAGGGAAGACCAAAAAAATTACAGCATGCTAAGAAATGTGAAACTGGAAGTGTTTTGAGTGACTGAGTTGTATCAAGAGATTTGTATTCTAGCTGGCTTTCACCCCTTACCCCAAAAGAAAACTCTCATCCTCCATTAATGAACTCTTTCATGTGCTGCTCATGATTTCTGGCCCACCAACAATATAACTGTCAATACAAGTAATCTTAAAGTCTAGTACTTTTCCTATTGCAATGTTAGTAGTAATCAAACTTGCCTCTCAACCTTGATTCACAGAAGGTGGTAGAAGCACAACCTTGACCCCAGCGGCATTTAAAATGAACCCTATGGCAAATATAAGAGGATCACTTTACAATAAAACAGAGTTTTGCTGTCCAAGCCTTACTGTGCTATCCTTGTCTACCTCCATTAGTCTGAAAATCTCCTTGCTACATCAAGGAAAGCTTAGGGGTGGGAGGCTACTGAATCCTTTATAATATTATGAAAATATCATATTATGGCACTGTGCCTTTGAACATATAAATGAGTCTGGGAAGGATTTTAGACGTGGATGCTTGTATATATAAACACAGAGGTCTACCCTTAGCTGTGTGATCATAATATTTTCCTGAAAACTATACTTCTAAAGTGTAGAGTGGCAGCACAAACCCTGTTAGGTGTAACTCTAAAGGAATATATTTGAGAGATGCATGTTCTGTAACCTGAAAGGACTTCCATTCTGTCCTGATTATTAGAAACAGTCTTAAAAAAAAAAAAAAAAAAAAAAAAAAAGCCCAAACCCAAAGCCTTTTTAACCTTAAAATGCTTTGTCATTTCTTGTTTGTGGAAAAATGAGCTCTTTTCATTGCCTGTAGTTAGTCATTGAAAAAGCCAGAGTACGTCCTGACCAGTTAGAACATCTCCTCTTGCAAGCCTGATGACACAGGATAATGATTATGAAATGGAAACATTAAAACAATATGATCGTGATTTTTTTTGAGCTTTCCATGGTTCTGAATTCCAAGCCAATGCTGCTCAAGAGAATTGTCTTACCTGTCACAGCACAGTCCAGCTTTTGCATACTACTCATGAAATATTGAAAGATAAGATGAAACACCAGTATTTATTGGCACGGCTGTTCCATTTGCTGAAAGCATAAATATTTATGATCAGTCCATGGCTAGCACTGTGACAAGGTATGTCTCCACAACAATAAAATTGTGTACTTTGAAGAGATGGGGTTGTCTTCCCAACAGACACTATACCTAAACCCGGATACTGAAATGTGTGCAGACACGTGTCTTGAATTCTGACCCAGAAAGATGCCTTTTCAAAGAAATTGGCCTCAGGTTTGGGAATTTGTTGGCACAACCAGGACAATATTTTCTAAACTTTAATACATGAGCTTTTGGCATTGACACCATGTGGATAATATATATATACAAGTTAATTACTAGGCAGTGGGCTATGTTCTCTAGCAGTTTGTACATTTGTTATTGTTATTCACTGTTTCTATTATGAAAAAACACAGAGCCTGCATCTAAGAGCAACACCATGCTAGGTAATATTCAGGCATAATAACAGCCTGCTTCAGAGAATTTGCAATTAAAGAATTAGATAGCCAAGTACAAAATTATGATCCTTAAAACTGTACTTTTCTTAAAATTGTACAACCCTTCAAATTGTTATAGTCCTCACCTAATGCTGGAGTTATTTCTTCATTTGTTTGTTTCTTCCTTTGTACTTTCATTTCAAGGTTCTTGCAGAACATTCTGTTTCTAAGAGAAATTTAGGATTTTTTGTTCTTAGCCCACTCAAACTACTGTAACAAGAGGTGACTCAGTTTCAGTGTAGATTCTCAGTTCAGTTGCCTAAATGTAGGATTCATGTGTTGCTAAAGGTACCTTTGGGTATTTAAGACATTTACATTGAGCTGGAAGATAATGTTCAATACCTACAGAAGAATTATGTCCTTCTGCAACAGCAGCTGGAGGCCAGCCAGGATATATAGTATCTTATAAGGTACTGGATGCATATCTTTAAGCAGATGAATGGCTGATCTACCTGTCTGTGTCTGTGTGGGCTTTTATTGTATTACTACTATCAATAGTGCTTAGTGAGCTATTCAGATCACCCAAAGGTAGACAGACAGGACATGATTAATATACTAAACACGTCTAATGCCATTTGAGATTCCCTATGCATCTTATCTGATCCCCAAAGTCTGATCTGGAAGGGTGTGGGTCTCTTAAACTTTCTGTGTCGGATCTGTGAGTCCTGTGCAGATGTTGCAGATTTGTGAGGGCACGTTAAATGCCACCAGATGCCTATGTTCAGATAACAGAACTGAGCCCATGTTATCTCAATATCTGAATGGATTTTCAACCTGCACCATACTGACACGATATCCACTGACTGAAATGGAGTTTAGATACACCTAGTGCCTTTACAGATACCCAAATTTAGGGATTCAGACTGAGTCCCTCCCTTTGTGTCTCATCCAAAAGCCTTCACGTCAAAACTACTGGATTGTAATCCATCCAAAATATAGCAAAGAAAGACCTCCACTTACGTTAATCCATGTTAAAAGAAGCAACTAACTTTTCATGCAATAGACAGGTACTTAGAACACTGTCTTCAGATTAAGTAGATCAACATTTTATTCCCTTCACTTCAGATATTCAAAATGGTATCACTTCCTTCCTGAAGCATGTTCTTGCCAGCAGTCTGTAGTCTGCTGTGAGATCTAAGAAGGAAGAACAGAGTTTTATTACCTTCCTGTTTAATTTATGTTGTTGTAAAGAAAAAAAATGAATGAAGCATTGAGAAAAGGAGTATGCCTTGACGTATCCAAGTGTCTCAGCTTTCAAGCAGAGGAAAAACTGCTCTGACTTCTCTCCTGCAAACAGCTTCTCTAGCTTATATTGCTTATTCACTTGATAGAATATAAATAATTATTTGGTAGATCACCTAAACACATCAGGTGTGTTTTTCTAAGAGCTTCTGCCCTCTATTTTTAGATTAGCATTTTAACACCAGCACTTCCCAGGATGTTCTCTAAATGACATAGTACCCTTGCTTCCCTCCCGATCCTCTTTTCTCCTGTAAGGCAAGAAGCAGCACTCATTACAGAGTTGTTTCAAAGCTGTTCATTAATTCTTTAGCCAAAATGTGCCTACTGTCTGACAAAGAGGCCAAAACAAAGAAATCTAAGATTACTGTCTTTTTTTTTCAAGAGGGCACATGAATTTTGGTCTCTTCCTTTTACTCATGCTATTTTTCATTAAAAGTATGATTTGGCAGCAGAGCTTAAAATTTAACAAACTGACAGATAGTTCTAATCTTTGTTACTTTAGAAATGAATGAAGACTTTAAATAAATAAATAAAAAGAGCAGGATGAAACGCGTTCTGGGCGTATGGATTAAAACCCCAGACTTTTCATATTCAAGTGACTATTTTAATCACTTAAAGACAGAGAACATTGCTTTATTTCTATATTCTCGCCACCATATCCAAATTATTTTCTGCAGAATAACATAGCAGTAGCTGAAGGGCTGAAGTATGTGCTGTCTTTGAAAAACTTATAAGCCAGCAGTTAGGATACATTCCTGGCAATGGAGAATCTTAAATCTGAAACCCTTTGAGATGAGGCTGGAATTAAATCAGAGTGCTATAACCACTCAGGTGTTAGAAAAATATGTGGGTGGTTTTGCTGCCTTCATAGAGTAAAAATTGAAAAAGAGAGCAGATGACACCCTTTTCATGCAATCTGTCCTTTCAGAGGCAGTTTCAGACATTATCAAAATATTTCTAAATTGCTGCATCCCTCAAGGATTTTAAAGGGGGAAAAAAAAGGAAAACCTAGTGTCTGGATCCTTATCAGTTTAGAGGCATACAGCTCTGCCAAAATTGAAGTGATCCTTGCCACCTGTGTGGATGTAACTCTTAACATCTGGGAAACTTTCAACTTGAGGAGGTGAATTAAAAGTTCTATCATAGTAGAACTGCAATTTGAAGCTAAAATGTAGAATTTATGTACAACTTTATTTCCTTGTCTTTTGATTGTATTTTTGTTTGTTTGCTCATTTTGTCTTTGTCTTTTGTCCCCAAAACCACAATAATCAGGTTTAGATAAATTAAAGTGATACTATCTGCAATTTTAGTCATATTAATGGTGCCTGGAATAATTTAATCTTGAAAATGCCTGTAAACAAATGGATTTGTCCTAGGGAGTCTGGATATAATTTATTTATGTTAATACAGTTAAATCAGGAGGACGAACGTGATGATCCCTCCTGGTGAGTTCACTGAAACTATGTTATTTTGTCTGTGTCATGGATTAACCTCTGTGATGGTGATTTAGACACCTTGATTGCTTGGACCCTTCAGCTAAAGATCTGATCTAGAAGCTTATATGTATTGATTTGATTCATTTGAAAATCTATCCCTTTTTGATGCAGTTCAGTGAGAGGAAGTTCCTGCTTGGGATCCACACCGATGTGTGAGCTCACCACTTCCACTTGCCAAATACAACCTGGTGGATGTTCATTGCCTCAGGAACTGACTGATGTACCAGATGAAGAGTGCATGTGACAGCGTGTCAGCTACAAAAAGAAAAAAAAAAAAAAAAAGGAAATTACTTGGAAAACACTAATAAATCTAGAAAATAAACATTTCCATTCAAGTGTATAGGAGAACGTGTCAGAGAATAAACAAATAAATATATTGTAAGGCAAGAGGGAACAAGGGAATTTAGCTTTGATATCCCCATTGTGCATAATTTTTCTGGAATATTTTATGGTTATTATTTTGAACTCAGATAAGAATGTGTTACAGAAAACCTGTCTAAGAGAGGAAGGTATGCCAGAGCTGGGAATCTGCATACTCTATAAACATTGAAGAAGGCCCCTAAAAACTGTTCAAGAGTTTTTGTTGTTAAAAAAATGCACAGCATTGACCTATGTTTGTTCCTGCTGATGCCAAGAAACTCAGTGTCATTGTGGCTAAGTTTATTCTGACGTTTAAGAGATTATACATGTCAAGGTACAGTGATCATATACTTAGAAAAGCCATACTTCTGCTTTAGAAGCATATTGCTTTATGAGGAGATTCTCCAAAGAATTCAATGTTTGAAACTTGATCCTTCATGCAGAAGAGGAAAGCAAGACCGTGTCTTCCAGTGTTTGCAGGATGTTACCAACTATCTTTACCTTGCAGTGCAGTCAACTGTATAGACCAACAGATTATCCAAAGAGTGAACAAGGAGTGAATTAATTTCTCTATAAAAGAGAGTGCCTGGAGAGATGTACATACTGAATTAGCAAATTCACTCATCTGGAAATCCAGTGTCTTTTGCATTTATATTCATTAGGCGGGTTTTCTTTCTTTCTATTTTTATTTTTTAAAGTGGATGATTATGGCTTTCTAAGACATGAAATTTCTTTGTAAGCTGAGAAAGAAAGAGAATTGTGTTCTATGAAGTAGAGAACAGGACTGGGAGCCAAAAATATTGAATTTTCAGTCTGAAATAAACAACTCCATTAGAGTTTCTAGTTAAGGTTTTACTTCTTTCAAAGTCCAAAAAAACTTTCTCAAATTGTCTGTCCAAAATGACTTAAAAAGTAGTAGACTAAAAAAGGGAAGGGAATCTCTGGGAAATGCATGGTAACTTTTTGGTTTCTTTGTAGCCATATACCTTAACAGAATTATAAAGGGTAATATTTACTAATTTCTTTAATTCCCTTCCACAGGAGTCTTCAGCAAGGAAAGTTGGATCTGGACTTGCAAAATGGGCAAGTTATTAGCATAACCCTGTTATGTTAATAACTCTGTGGTTTAGGTTGACCTGGGCTGTCTGCCAGGTGCCCACCAAGCTGCTCTATCACTCCACCTTCTAGCAGCACAGAGGGAAAAAATACAATGAAAAAGCTCATGGGTCAAGATAAGGACAGGGAGATGACTCACCAATTACTGTCACGGGCAAACCAGACTCGACTTGGGAAGATTAATTTAATTTATTGCCAATTAATAACAGAGTAAGTTAGTGAGAAATAAGAACAAAGCTAAAACCACCTTCTCCTCTGCCCCTTCTTCACACACTCAACTTCTCTCCCAACTCATCTACCCCTTCCCCCCTCGAGCTGCACAGGGGGACGGGGAATAATGGTTACAGTCAGTTCATAACACTTCATCTCTGCCGCTTCCTCCTCCTCACACTCTTCCCCTGCTTCAGCATGGGGTTCGTCCCATAGCAGACTGTCCTTCATGAACTGCTCCAGTGTAGGTACTTCCCACGGGCTGCAGTTCTTCAAGAGCTGCTCCAGTGTGGGTCCTTTCCATGGGGTGCAGTCCTTCAGAAACAGACTGCTCCAGCGTGGGTCCCCCAGAGGGGCCACAGATCCTGCCAGAAAACCTGCTCCTGCACAGGCTTCTCTCCACAGGCTGCAGCTCCTTCCAGGAGCCTGCTCCGGCACGGGGTCTCCACAGGCCACAGCTTCCTTGGTCTTCAACACGGGCTGCAGGGGAATGTCTGCTCCAGTGCCTGGAGCACCTCCTCTCCCTCTTTCTTCACTGACTTTGGTGTCTGCAGAGTTGTTTCTCTCACTTTTTCTCACTCTTTTCTCATAGCTGCTGTGCAGTATTTTTTACCCTTTCTTGAATGGGTAAATGATTGAGTTGATTGGCTCCCCTTTGAAGCTGGCTAAAACTGGCTCTATCTGATGTGGGGGCAACTTCTGGTGTCTTCTCACAGAGGCCAACCCTGCAGCCCCCATCTCCTCTCTGCTGCTACCAAAACCTTGCCACGTAAACGCAATGAACTCTGAGAGTTCATAATTTTCATCTTGATACAGTTTATCTGTGGACTGCCTATGTTTGTTTTTTTTTTCTTTACTTATTTGCCACCTTTCTCCTTCCTGTCTATTCATCTATTAGCACCACCGTTTCTTCTTTCTGAACCTCAGTGATATGGTTCCTTGGAAATAAAGCCCATCAAAGGATATAGAACAGAAAGATTTACATAAATACTTTGGCTGAGAAAGCCACTAAGCCAAAGGGTGCTGTAACTTGGAAACATAATTGTGAGAAAGTATCACTGTATGCTTACCCTGTTCTTACATCTTTTTTTGAGTACCTACTACTGCCTACTGCCCTTAGCTGGTATATCTCTGCTATGTTCTTCTACACTCTTCAGGTTTTGAGCAACACAGACATTTATGTGGCAGAAGAAAGAGAAAGGCAAAGTCAAAGTGAGTCCACACTGACAGAAGTTTTTTATGATAAGTCAGTGTTTGAATTGTACTTTTTGCCTGGTTTATGATACAGGTTCAACCTGTTCAGGGTTTAGAAACAGAGGAGACAGACATGGCAGTTGTTGAACTAGAACACTAAGGTGTCAATAATTTAAGTCAATGTTACCTTGGAAAGGTGAACAGTAATTGTTGTCTGTAAAATGCTGTAGGGTTTGCAAAAAGTTAGGTGGATAGTGAATGGAAACTACATAAGACAGAAAGCAAAATCTGAAGGAGTCACAATAGAAAGTCTGATGACATACCTCTGCTTTCTCCCTTCCTATCTGATGATGGTCATTTTCTGCAGTATGGATCTGTTTAGCTGTGAAAATTTCAATACAAGTAGAAAAGGTTGGACTAGACCTTTTGATATTGCAAACCGTCGAGGTCAGGGACTCAGACATTTTTTACCAACTCAGGAGCTACCTCACAGTCTTCATCTTTTGCTCTAACTTTGCACACATTTTTGACAAGGATCTGGTCTCAGACTTGCCATGCATCAAATTATTTAGTGACTACATGGCACAGGAATGGAACAGTTAAAAGAAAATGATGCTTTGGAGGATTCTGCTACGAGTCTATGCAGCATGGAGAGATGTCTAATCCACAGCTGATGTATTTTCCCAAAATAAACGTCCCATGAGAGGCAAGGGGACAAACAGATGAGGATCAAGGCATGATATAGATATGAATTCTTTATAAGTTATTGTTTTGTGTTTAGTGTTTATGTAGTTCAAACTAAGAGGGAAGAGAAGGAAAAAAAGGCTGAGACGATTTCTTAACAGGAAGAAACTAGGAGGTATGGAAATGAGAGGTGGAAGATTGGAAGGTTATCACTCCTTATACTTGCAATCCCCAGGGAAAGGTCTGGCTGGGTTTTGGGCCAGATGTTCAGATTCTTAAACAATGAACCAGCATGTGGAAAGATGTTTGGCACCCAGCAGAGAGCACAAGATGTAATACAAACTTGTCTTCAGTCCCAGATAAGCAGCTGCCTCTGTATTTATTTCTTTTTAACTGTTTATTGAAATGAAAAGAGAATAATTTACCCAACATGTTCAAATATCATTTTCTAAGGAGAAAATTTCAAAATGCAAAGATAACCAAGCCCAACCTTTTTGATGTTTTGGACCTCCAAATAATGATCACTATGCAATGCCAATAAAGCAGTCAGTTCATGAATTTGTCTGCCACAGGATAGTGTAGCCAATTCCTAAACAAGCTACCTCTCCTGTGGAGTCTTCTGACCCCTAAACATGATGGCATAAGGAATATTCAAAGATATGCTGTGAGCTGACAAATTAAAGTCCACTTCTGTCCTCTTCTAATTCAGGTTAATTATCCAGGACTGATACAGTTCAAATGCATGGAATTCATCTTATCTTGTTTTAGCCATCTCTAAATTAGGTGGTGAAGCTATTAATTTGGTTTCTATACATAATCAGTAGAGAGTGTGAGAGCTTCCTTCAGACGGTGATTTATGACGTCTATCTGAAATGTCTTTTTCAGGAAATACTTCTTGTTCTCCACTGACTATAGAAGGAAGCTTAGGAGCAAGTTTAGAACTAGCTGCCACTTTCTGGATGCTTAAATCAGGCGAAGTGAACCTGCTAAGTTTGTACACCATTTTGAAGCTGAGACTGTACCACTGTGCCTAGCTAACTGGGGTGTGTAACAGTAACAGTGAGCACATTGCAATGCTGTAGAAAACTTTGTAAAATGAGTTCAAACTGTGGTACCTGCCTGTGTTTAATACCAACTTGAATTCCCAGCTGGCTGTTGTTTTACACTACTTTGTCTCTACTGTGTCAGTACAAGTTATTTGTTTAAGCTATCCCAGATATGCCACTCTCACACCTTAAACTCCCGAGAAATTGAATCCCCTCCAGTATCCATCCCCTTACCCCTGCGCTTACCTGCACTAATCAAATCTCACCAGAGAATCATAATAACATTGTGTAAATCAATAGACTCAGTAGAATGGCACATTAACTTCCTTGTGAACTGAATATTAAGCAAAATATTCATATTAGCTGCATTTGACAGTAATTAATATCATGGATACTCATATAATCGGAAGTGTAAACAATGACATAATATACTGTTCTGTACTGGCCAGTCCTGCTTTTGTACAATAGAAGCAGGGTCAAACCCAACTCTCCAGATATAGTTTGAGCAAAACCACTCATGCATGTGCTTCCAAGACTGTTTTTACACCGAGCACTGTACATGGGGTATCTATCTCTGCACATGAGCATAAGTTTTCTTCACCTCAAATTGTTGCCCATTTCCTTTCATGAAGAACAAATACCAAAAGATAAATGCAATCTCATGCTGTGTGTGTCCAATTAACTCAGGAAGTGTCAAGCAGAGGTGGCATATGTCATGTCCCTGCAGTCTGCCTTCAGGACAAAATTTGAGAAGATCCACAGGAGTACTAAAGCACTGTATTTCATTCTGCTCTGTATTTCTATTTTGTAGCATGTGCAAAACAGGAAAAGAGCAGAACTTGTTGTTTTGCTACTTTTGTGTTCAAAGAAAAGTGAACATAGGTAAGAAATATGAGTTGGAATATTAAAACATTTCTCTTTAGGTTGCTGGGTAATTTTTATGGTACCCCTTGAGGTGAATTAAACACATGTTTGTGCTTAAATATAATAATAAAAAAAATTAATGAACATTGGGGAGAGTCTTACTACCATAAGCGGTTCTACAAGGAGTCTGCAAAGACATGTCATGAGCTGATTCCTTACATGCCCTTGCACCAGCACCCATCCTGTGAGCCGTTGCATAGGGCACCTCAGCTCAGCCTTGGGTCCATCCTCCAGCCCAGCTCTGCTGCCCAAGTGCCAAGTGGCCCTGAGTGCTCGCAGTCCAGTATGGCTACAAGGCAATTCTTCAGCTGTTAATTTCACCAGCAAGGGAAATTTCCCTCCCTTACAGGGAGTCCTTCTGTCTCTGGTATTCCTGCTTCCAGCCAGTTTAACCCCTTCTGTGAATTGTCTGAATCATCTTCTTCATGGACAAGCATTAAGTGTACATGCATAGTTCAGACATCAGTATTAATCCAGCTCTTACTCTTGCTGGCAGCAGTATATAGATCTAGTGACATTTGCCACCATTCTAACATTTTGAAATTAGTGTGTTGTCACGTTATGGGTGGATACTTATTTTGAAAACCCAATTTAAAACTGATCTTTCAACAAAACTTCCTTAATCATATAAATCTGACAGTAAATTTTACCGATCACAATTTCTACTGACTGCGATGTCTTTGCGGATTCCCAGGAAATATTAAACTTTTTGAAAAGGAAGGAGATACCATTATTAAACAGAAAGTCATTGAGAGAGATGGTGGACTCACAGCTGCATTTTTTAAATTAAAAGAATATTTAATTAAAAATTTCCCTAGATTCTACAGATATCATCTTCAACTATTCAAGATCATAAAAACAGAACAAGACAACACAAAACAAAACAAACAAAAAACAACCACGAAAAGCCAACTAGGAGCAAATAGGAGTTTGGGGCTTTTTTGTTTGGTTGTTTTTTTAAGCAGCCTGGTCTAATCTTTGAGAGTGAAGGAATGTTGTGCAAATAACTCAGAAAAAATGTGGAAATGAAGGGGGAAGAAAATAAATTTGGGAAAAGCCTCAAAAGACATTTTCGTGAGCAGGAGAAAACATAATTAAGTTAATGTTTATTTTCAGATTATTTAGTCATCCTCTATAATATTTTTTGAAAAGCTGAATTTTGCTAATCTCAAAACCTAATTTTGCT
>NW_008795932.1:4076855-4079965 GCF_000699145.1 Aptenodytes forsteri
GACCCCTCACACAAAAAAACACCCCCAACAGCCTCATCCTGCTCCCCTCTCTGGCTGATCAGGATGTACCCCTTATTGTACCCCTTGAGGCAAATTTGAGCTTAAATATAAAAAGCTTTAATGAACAATTAGTCAATTGTTCAATGAACAATGAACAGAGTCCTACCACCATAAGCGGTTCTACAAGGAGTCTGCAAAGACATGTCATGAGCTGATTCCTTACATGCCCTTGCACCAGCACCAATCCTGTGAGCCGTTGCATAGGGCACCTCAGCTCAGCCTTGGGTCCATCCTCCAGCCCAGCTCTGCTGCCCAAGTGCCAAGTGGCCCTGAGTGCTCGCAGTCCAGTATGGATACAAGGCAATTCTTCAGCTGTTAATTTCACCAGCAAGGGAAACTTCACTCCCTTACAGGGAGTCCTTCTGCCTCTGGTATTCCTGCTTCCAGCCAGTTTAACCCCTTCTGTGAATTGTCTGAATCATCTTCTTCATGGACAAGCATTAAGTGTACATGCATAGTTCAGACATCAGTATTAATCCAGCTCTTACTCTTGCTGGCAGCAGTATATAGATCTAGTGACATTTGCCACCATTCTAACATTTTGAAATTAGTGTGTTGTCACATTATGGGTGGATACTTATTTTGAAAACCCAATTTAAAACTGATCTTTCAACAAAACTTCCTTAATCATATAAATTTGACAGTAAATTTTACCGATCACAATTTCTACTGACTGCGATGTCTTTGCGGATTCCCACAAAATATTAAACTTTTTGAAAAGGAAGGAGATACCATTATTAAACAGAAAGTCATTGAGAGAGATGGTGGACTCACAGCTGCATTTTTTAAATTAAAAGAATATTTAATTAAAAATTTCCCTAGATGCTTCAGATATCATCTTCAACTATTCAAGATCATAAAAACAGAACAAAACAACACAAAACAAACCAAACAAAAAACAACCACGAAAAGCCAACTAGGAGCAAATAGGAGTTTGGGGCTTTTTTGTTTGGTTGTTTTTTTAAGCAGCCTGGTCTAATCTTTGAGAGTGAAGGAATGTTGTGCAAATAACTCAGAAAAATGTGAAAATGAAGGGGGAAGAAAATAAATTTGGGAAAAGCCTCAAAAGACATTTTCGTGAGCAGGAGAAAACATAATTAAGTTAATGTTTATTTTCAGATTATTTAGTCATCCTCTATAATATTTTTTGAAAAGCTGAATTTTGCTAATCTCAAAACCTAATTTTGCTGATATATTTTACTTTTCCATTTCTCTCCCCTTTTTTTTTTTTTTTTTTTTTTTTTTTTTTTTTAAATTATTCCAGGTAAAACTACTCTACCTTGAGAATTATAATTCTACAAATTTATCACATTTCCCTTCATAAGACAGTACACGAAGACATAGAAATAAGACCATCCAGTTTTGCAAAAAAGAGAATGTTTGTTCACACAGAATAACAGAATTATAAAATGTTTGAGGTTGGAAGGAAACTCAGGAGGTCATCTAGTCCAACTCCCCTGCTCAAGCAGAGCCACCCAGACCTGGTTGCCTAGGACCATGTCTAAACAATTTTTTAATATCTCCAAGGATGGAGATGCCACAACCTCCCTGGACAACCTGTGCCAGTGCTCAGTCACCCTCACAGTAAAAAAGTGCTTCCTGATGTTCAGAGGGAACCTCCTGTGTTTCAGTTTGTGCCGATTGCCTCTGGTCCTGTCACTGGGAACCACGGAAAAGAGCCCGGCTCCATCCTCTTTGCACCCTCCCTTCAGGTATCTATAGGCATTAATGAGATTCCCCCTGAGCCTTCTCTTCTCTAGGCTGAGCAGTCCCACCAGCTCTCTCCACCTTTCCTCATAGGAGAGATGCTCCAGTCCCTTTGTCATCTTTGTGGTCCTTCACTGGACTCTCTCCACTATGTCCATGTCTCTTTTGTACTGGAGAGCCTACAGAACTCCAGGTATGGCCTCACCAGTGCTGAGCAGACGGGAAGTAAGGGACGGAATTAAAGTTTGAGTAGATGCTTCTCCTGAGATCAAGGAAGAAAGAAACATGGAGAGAAAAACAAATCAGAGGAAAAATGAGTCATCAAAGGTATTCTGAACTGTTTCTACCTTAAAAGAGGTAACTCTGTTATGCAAATAGAGAAGGTGGACAAACAGAACACTATCATGGCAAAAAAAACTACAACGTACTCTGAAATATGGTCAAAATTGACATGATTTTTGCATTCCATTAAATGTTCTGCTTCTCAGGAGGGAAAAATACAATTTATGGTTAGCTGATTCACATGAAAACTACAACCATAATTTGGATTTTATGTTAACCTGGATAAGTTTGATCAATAAATTGAACTCCCTGGGAAGATACAGGAGAAGTGAATCTTTCTGCTAACTGCTGGTGTTACAATTTATTTTATTAATCTCTCAATTATACCTATACAAGATGGGACATGAGAGCAAAGCTGCAGTCTTTGAATATCTAATCAACGTCCTAAACCCAAATTCATCATTTCAATCACAGTAGGATCCATCCAAATGCCCTCCCACCCAGATAAATTATTAGAAAAATCTGATTTATGAAATCTCAATATTCAGATTCATTATGGTTAGAAAAAATCCAACAGTTGAAGCTTCAACAGTAGAATTAAAATGTAATAAAACCACCAGCTCAAATATTGCATAGCTACAATCATGACACTAGTTTTGTCAATAAATAAAGATGACTGAAAATAAGATTTTAGTTTCACATGAAATTTTGATCTTTTAGTGTTTGAGGGACTTATTTTTCATCCTCAATCAAGTCAAGAAGTGAAAATTTTGAGTTTGTTATGGAAATAATATTTATCTAACAATTATCTTCTCTGTTCTTCCTCTCCCCCCCCCCCCCCCCCCCCCCCCCGCGTTCCAATGTTCCCCCACTCTCTCAGTAAAGACATTTTTCCTCCCGTCCAATCTAAACCTCCCCTCGCACAACTTGAGGGCCATTTCCTCCATCCTATCGGCAGTTACTTGGGAGAAGAGACCGACACCCACCTCGCTACAACCTCCTTTCAGAGTTGTAGAGAGCGATGAGGTCTCCCCTCAGCCTCCTTTTTTCCAGGCTAAACA
>NW_008795932.1:4080992-4082373 GCF_000699145.1 Aptenodytes forsteri
CCCCCCCGCATCCAATAAAGGATGGAGATTCTCCTTGGCTCTCTTCTTGTCATTAATATATTTGTAAAAACTTTTTTTGTTGTCTTTAACGACAGCGGCCAGATTGCGTTCTAGCTGGGCTTTTGGCCTTTCTCATTCTTCTCTACACGACCTAACGAGATCCCTGTACTCTTCTTGAGTCGTCTGCCCCTTCTTCCACAAGTGGTAAACTCATGGATGGTGGAATGGAGGAATGGGAAAAAGGGAGAAAGGGAGGGAGGAAGGAGGGAAAGAAAGAGAATGGGAACAAGAACGAGGATGGTGGAATGGAGGAATGGGAAAAAGGGAGAAAGGGAGGGAGGAAGGAGGGAAAGAAAGAGAATGGGAACAAGAACGAGAACAAGAATGACAATGACAATGAGAAAGAAGAAGAAAGGAAAGAGAAAGAAAGAGAAATCGTTATTGTAATTATTAGTTTCATCCATCATCTTTGTCTTTTCTTCTCAAAGTATAAATAACTGCACAGATGAAAAATGGTAAAAAAGTTGATGTGCTCTATTAGCTTACATGTACACACTGCATTTTGATTTTATAAACAGAAACAAGTTATTTGGGACACATTTGGCACAATGGATTTGCATGAAAACTTTTGACTTCCATCATTTTTCTTAAAATCCATATTTAGCATCAGGATAATTTTTGATTGGAAAAAAATGTGCAGACATTCTGTATTCTAATGTGAAATATTAATTGGGATGGATAAAAATTATTTATAAGGAAATCCTAGACTCCTTTTCTACAGGAATTATGAAGGAGTTCACACACACATATCTATGCATGAATATAGTCAAGTTTCATTTGCATGGCAAAAGTGTTGTACAACTTAATAACAGCTTAGAGTTCAAGGCTTCAAATAATAGCTTTATTATTGCCCTCTTCACTTTGAAGTGCTGGTTGCAGGATTGCTCATCTACAGTTATTGTTCCAGTTCTTTCCTTCTACCAGCAACCCTATTGATTTAACTTACGGTTATTTCTCAGTAAATAACAGGCCAGGATAAAATATTAATCAAATACAATGAATTTTTTTCATGAATCCACTTTAATTTTAAATATATGTGCATGCCTCTCTCTCTCTGTATATCGATACATATTATATATTGTCCTGGTTTCAGCAGGGATAGAGTTAATTTCCTTCCTAGTAGCTGGTACAGTGCTGTGTTTTGGATTTAGGGTGAGAACAATGTTGATAACACACCGATGTTTTAGTTGTTGCTAGGTAATGCTTACACTAGCCAAGGACTTTTCAGCTTCCCATGCTCTACCGACTGAGAAGGCTGGAGGTGCACAAGAAGCTGGGAGGGGGCACAGCCAGGACAGCTGACCCAAACTGGCCAAAGGGA
>NW_008795932.1:4083061-4088639 GCF_000699145.1 Aptenodytes forsteri
ACTATTTTTTGAATGTCATGAGAAAAAAAGAAAATTGCAAGAGAACACTTGATAAACAGAATATCCAAATATCCAAAATAGAATATCCAAATATCCAACACAGAATATCAATATCCAAAATATATTTCAACAGAACCTCTAAATGCTTCGCCTGGATTTTTCTGATGCCATTGAACCCCATAACACTGAAGGAGGGAATCTGATTCCATGTATGACCAGCTTTAGTTAGATGTCACTGCAGACATTTTAATTAGAGCAGGCTACAGTTCATCAAACTTTCTAGGTACAGTTATAGAGAATACTTCTGGAACAAACAGATAAGTCTTTGTTCTATATCTATTACACTGGCCTTTTATATATATATATATATTTCTGAAGGGTATAAATCAGCATGATGCACTGATGCTGTTCTCTGATGTATAACCTAAAGTTCTGATTCATCGCATGTACTCTCCTGCTATACTTGTACACATCTGGATAACCTGTAGTCCCATTTCTTGACTGAATTTAGAAAGTAGATGCTGTTATGATTTTTTTAATATGTTCTTATTTCAACTCAGCATTTAAATGAACTCAGTCCTTTGCGTATTTTATACCATTCAGTGACTTTCTACATTGTGCACTAGAGATTTGTGATATTAAGAAAGCACTATAATTACTTCTATTAGTTAACAATATTATAGTTAAATGCCAGCTAAATTATTAGAGACATTGCTTAGTACTGTGGGGAAAACCTAAACTGAAATGCTAGAAAATGCTATTCCCACCTATTCTTCACTGACAGATTTGTTCTTTTTTTAAGGAAATCCATTATGACCCTGATTCAAACTGACCGGCATTTCCTTCATCAAAGGAGGTTTGGAGATTTTCAAACAAAAGCAAACAGGTAGAAATAGGTCAACATATCTAGATGAAATAGAAACCAATCTGAGTCAAACCTAACAGAAAACTCAAACTGACCCAAGAGGATTTTGGTTTTGAATACAACCAAAACAGTTTTAAGAATCTGTATGCTCTTTTTAGGAGTATGACCAAGTTAATAGCCCAAATGCCTTGAGTACAGAGTTATTTCAATAGTAAACGAGGTCTAGAACTAACTTGCATGTTATTTAACGCATGCACAGCTGAACCAGGCTGTAACGTCACTGTGCACTGTATGCACAGCTGAACCAGGCTGTAACGTCACACCACAGCTTGCAGTTGCCTAACTCTTTCCCTGCCCTTGATCCCTAAATATCCCATAAGTCCATTACAATCCCAAAATGCTCTTCCTCTGTATCCCATAATGTGCCCCATACTCCCAGGCAGCAAACCCCCTCAGTCCAAAGGGTGCTTTAGCATTGACTCATCGTGATGGGTTTCACACCTGGACAGCAGGTCTGAGGGTCTCCTGGGACAGCCCTAGGAGGGGGTCTGACAGGGTGTCCCTTCCTCTGAGTCCTTAATTTGGGCTTCCTCCTGCCATTGTGCTCCAGTGCTTCTTCGGGCTTCTGCAGACGGGCCTTTGATGGGCTGATGGCTCCTGGGCTGGGCCTGGGAGTAGCTGCAGGCAGGTATTACTTGGTCACCCCCTCCTGCTCTCTTTGAGCTCCTTTGTGGATTTGCATATGAGCTTTTATCACATAACTTAACATTGCACGTTCTTTGCTTCGATAGCTTTTCAAACATACTTTACCCAGTCTAGCTGATATGAACTTGGTACAATAAATATATGGGGTTTTAAGTTAAGGAGAACTATCTTATGAGGAGCGGCTGAGGGAACTGGGGTTGTTCATAACAAGCGAGGACAAGAGGAAATGGCCTCAAGTTGCGGCAGGGGAGGTTTAGATTGGATGTAACGAAAAAAAACGTGAAATAAAAATAATAGGTTAAATCCAAGCCAACTCTGTACTCTGTTAGAACAGCATTTAATATGTTTATTTACTAAATACTTTTACTGCAAGATGATGGAGGGAAAGAAAACCTGCCAGTGAAATAAAAATAATAGGTTAAATCCAAGCCAACTCTGTCATAAAGTAGAACAGCATTTTATAGCCATTCACTGCTTTGGTCCAGCTGGTATAAATGGAGATAACTCCTCTGAAGTAAATTTATAGCAGATAATGAGCAATTTCAGTCTTTCAAGCAAAGAAGAAAGAGAAACAAGATGCAGGAAATGAAGGAAAGATGACTTTCAGAATGTAATGTATCAGAGAAAAGAAAGGCAGAGTCCAGGAAGTTGATTCAGATGACAGTGGCATCTGTCAATAATAGGTTCTTATACTGTTTCAAGGTGCCAGTTGTCCAACTAAGGTGCTGCAGTGAGCGGCAACAGGAGAGCATCCAATGTTAGCTATCTTTCATGGCAAACCACCCCTATCCCAAATAAGAAACAAAGACCAGATGTTATTGTATCAGTGAAGGACGTACCTCTGTGTGCAGATGTGTGTATATGTATGTTTGTGTTATTCCTGTTTAACGACAGGGATTTTGTTAACCACTGTCTTAACAGAGAGAGCAGAATTTGGTAGCTAGTCTTCACCGAAGATCATCACCAGAGAACTGGATAGCCTTTGCCAAACTGAGAACTCAACCTGAATGGAAACTTGCCAGGAAACACTCAACTGATATTAAATGGCATAGGTTGTCATGTTAATGTAAATACTCTAACTTAAACCACTTGAGGATATGACATACTATCCCTAGAACTGGCAGTTATTTTCCAGACTGGTAACGTTTTAAAGTATATGCATGAAAGGGATGAACCAAGAAGCTTTAAGGTTAATTTGAATCTTCAACACTTCCTTTTGATATACTAGTTGCAACCAAAGGCTACTGAAATATAAAAACACATCAAAATCTGTTATTTTTGTCTTTATTGTTTTTTTCTTAATAATTCTTTATTCTTTGAAGCATGTTTGCGAATAATTCTACTAACTGCACATAATTTCTAACTAAATACTGAAACCCATAACCTGTGTCCATCAGTCTGCTGTAATTGTCCCACCACTGTATTCTCATTGCATATGATGGAAATTATAAGTGAAGGCAGACTACAAAGTATTTCAAGCAGTTATTAGAAATCCAAAGAAAATTTGTCTTTGATTATTACAGGGAATTGTAAGTCACCTATGGCCATGGATTCACAGTGATGAAATCTTCCCTGAGCAGCCCTTATTATCCTTCAAATTAAGTTTTAAAAATAATCTGTGAATACTAAGTTATGAGATTTATTTGATTTAGGTGGACTTCCTAATTCACTTAGACTTATGTACTCATTGGTCATTAGAATGTTTCATAGCATATTAGGCTCAGTCTGGCACTTAGTAATTTTAGAATATATTACTGGGGTAATGGATACTATTTCTATTTCAGCCCTGTCCTTTCTCCCATTCATTATGATTGCATCTGTCATAATCTGTCTGATGTTGCATTTTCCATAGCGTCCCCCACCATGGTACCTAGCAGCTTCATGACCACAGAGGTAAAACCTTTGTGTTGTAATACAAAAAAATTAAAACCTCCTAGTTCACTTCAGCTGATGTAATGTAATTACTAGTATGTCATGGAAAACAAATCACTTTTTGTGTTAACTTCACCAGTGCAATTAAGAGTTTTATGAGGTGATTTGCACAAAAATGGAGTATCTACTTTACGATAGAACTGGCTTCAAAAGATCGCAAACGAACAAACCAACCTTGTTTCCCAAGCACCTGCTAAGTACTCATGTTCAGTTTCAGGAAGCTCAGAAATATTGCAGAGTTTTAGAACAAGTGATTGTTCATCTGAAATATCATAACAGAAAGTGAGTTGTTCATCATTATTTTCTTGCTAATACTTTCTTATTCATCCCGTCAGGAAACAGACAGAAAAAACCTAGCAAAGTAAATAAATGTATTTCCTTACTCAGTCTTCTCTCTTAAAGGTTGCATCTTGAATTGGTAAAATGGCCAGATGCAGCAAAAAATGTGAAAATAATCCAGAGTTTAAAGCATATTAACTGTATAAACAAAACTATGCAAGGAAAAAAATCAAAGTAAATTCTCAAACAAGATAGAATATTTAAAACAGCGTATAGAAAAGACAGATGTAATATGAGCAAACTGAAGTTTACACTTTGATGGACATTAGTTGAACACAAATCAATTAAAATAAACCCTAAAACTAGAAAAAGAGGATCAGATCACAAATAATTAATTTAAAACATGAAAGAGAACCCAGATCAAATCCCAAAGCAAGCTATTCCTAATTAATTCAGTCAGACATGTTCATGACAAAGAAAACATTGATTTAATTACTCTAGGGCAGTGAAGGCTTAATTTCATATCCGGTAAAGTTAGTGAAACCTTTGTTATTAGCATAGGTAAAGAACCAAGAATTTAGAGTTTACATTGATAAACTGCGTAACCCTTTTTCCTTACAGAAGGACTCAAAACCTAGTCTCCTTAACAGTGTATAGGAAAATTAAGTCTTGGCAAACAAGGTTGAAATCAGTATAGTATGTGCAGTGGGAAATCTCACAACATGCCCACAGGTTAACAGCAGGATATGTTACCTGACAGTGTCTAAAATTCTGTAATGCTATATTGGGCATGTCATTAAGAGATCTAAAATGTTACTCCATCCATTTGCAACATATGACATCTGAAAGGTATGCATGTATGCATTTTATTTCAGGATTTTTCCAGACAGGGTTTCTCTTTTTATGCATACATAGAGCAGAAGCTAATGGTAACGCAAACTCTCCCCTTTTTTGTGAAAAAACAAAACAAAACAAAACAAAACAAAACAAAACAAAAACCAAACCAAACCCAAACCAAACCAAACAAAAAACAAACCCAAAAAACAACAAAGGTTAGAGCACTCACCCAAGTCAGAGAACCAAGATTTCTATTAAACTGTAACTAGGCAAAAGGTATAAAAATTTCAGGGAAATATGAGTGTCCAGCTGGAAGGTGGAGGAGCAACATTCCCAATGACATAGTCCCTCATTCCCAAAGATCTGCACCTCCATTTTGCACAGTGAGCAACTTTGTCAGGACCCTTCTCACAACTTCAAGTCATCTTAAAGTCTGGTGGCTAAGGTATGATCTTGTGGGTAATTTGCTTTCACTGAATTTGTACCTAGATCTCCTTCTCCCTGCATAAGGCTGCATCAAAGAAACCCAAAAAGACAAGCAAGTGAATAAATAAGAGGAGCATCACTATCATCTAAGGCTGTTCTTTATTTATTTGTTCAATAAAAAAAAAAAAGAACAAAGAAAGGAAAGAGAAATGCACAATACTGGGTTAATTGTGCTGTGAGAAGAAATATGATTTAGCAAGGTTCCAGTTGTGGCTCAGCATCTTTTCCCCAGATGAAAAAGGGCTGCCTGCTCAAGAAACAAACTCTGACCACTAAGCCAAATGTCTCCTCCAGACAGCATAGACTGATGGAGACCCAGAGTTCCGTGGTGTATTGGTGGAGCTCGGTAGAAGCTTTATGGGAGAAAAAGTCACTCACAGAGGTAGGTCCAAACTCCTCAGATTGCTGTTTTCCTCGGTGGGGTGTCATGGTTTAACCTCAGCTGGCAACTGAGCCCCACACAGCCGCACGCTC
>NW_008795932.1:4093448-4094638 GCF_000699145.1 Aptenodytes forsteri
AGGTAAAACCACAGGGTGGCCCGTGGTGTGTATCCACTATAGAAGCACAGAATCATAGAATCATTGCAGTTGGAAAAGACCTCTAAGATCATTGAATCCAACCATCGACCCAACACCACCATGCCCACTAAACCATATCCTCTTTCCTGAGAAGAGGAACACTGACTCCTAATAGCTGAGATACTGGTCCGTACAGGTGGGGAGTAGAACATATACTCTTTGAATCGCTGGAACTCCTGGGACAGTTTCTCCAGAGCCGGGATGAGGGAGGAAGAGAAACTTTCTTCATATTGCCAGAGCTGGCCAGCCAATTCATCCACCGTTGGTCCCTCTTCATCTTTCCAGGTCATTAGTGTCAATGAGTTGGCATAAGATGATGATGCACTCTGTACCAACTTCTACCACATGGGTGGTGTGCACCTGATTTCATCTGGATCTTTGGGTAACTGCTCATTGTCCAGGTCATCATAAATCACCTCCAGCATGGCTAATTCCCTCAGGTACTGGATACCTCTCTCCATGGTGGTCCACTTGCCTGGGTGACTTATAATATCTTCCTTCATATAACATATCCTTCAAGGGATACCCTTCCCTGGCGCCTGAGAGGAGTCACCTCCAGAGGCTGAGGGTTTGTGCTCCTTTTCCAATCGCTTTGTCAACGTCCCCTTCCCTAGAAAGGGATCCCAGCTGCTTGGCTTCCCTACCCTCTAATTCCAGGCTACTGGTCCCATTATCCCAGCATTGGAGCAGCCATGTGACAATGTGCTCATCTGGATGACAGCTGAAATCTTTTTGCATGTTTCGCAGCTCACTCGGGGGTAGCGATCGGGTGGTTTCCATCTTGGTTATGAGTTATTTCTCTTCCTCCTCTTCTCCTCGTGATGGTCCGGATTTTTCATCATCCCTTAGTAAACAAGCTGACTTTCACTTCCAACATTTCTTCTTGTGTATATGGGCTACAGATACCAGCACAGGTTGGTTCTCTGGTTCAGCTGCAGTGCCTGTTGCAGGGGTTGAAGTAGCCACAGTGCCTGTCATTTTGTCATCAGATCCAGAGACCTTCTCTTCCCCTTGAGAGTACTGAATAGTGTTGAACAGGGCTCGGTAGACATGGGCCAGGCCCCAGCACGTTGCAATGATCTGCATCTCTCTGGAGTTGCCAGGGTGACAGCATACTTTTTCCAAATATT
>NW_008795932.1:4095638-4096860 GCF_000699145.1 Aptenodytes forsteri
TGTACTGAGCATGACGTCCCATGGTATGGAATGTCCCTTTGGCCAGTTTGGGTCAGCTGTCCTGGCTGTGCCCCCTCCCAGCTTCCTGTGCACCTCCAGCCTTCTCAGTCAGTAGAGCATGGGAAGCTGAAAAGTCCTTGACTAGTGTAAGCACTGCTCAGCAACAACTAAAACATGGGTGTGTTATCAACATTGTTCTCATACTAAATCCAAAACACAGCACTGTACCAGCTACTAGGAAGAAAATTAACTCTATCCCAGCCGAAACCAGGACATGAGGTAAAGATGACCAATGGTATTAAGGCAGAGCAACGTCTAATTCTGCTGACAATTACATTTAGAAGGACGTGCTAAGTTGCTACACTGAATCCCAGGCATCTGGGGAAAAAAAAGTAAAACAGAAAGAATAATTTCTTTCCTGAAAAGCCTGTTTTAGTGTGTAGCTTATTTTCCTTAAGTGAAGTCCTGTAGACTTATTTCCCTATAAAGCAGGTAAAAACCTGTATATTCCTAAAAAATTTTTCTTTCTTATAGTGGTTGCTCCATTTTGTACTCCAATATAGTTTTTCTCACTTCTATTTCTCTTCCTTTGAGAAGAAGAAACTGGATTAGGCTGAAAATAACTCCTCCTTCCACATGTCCGCATGTCCACATGACAACATCCTTAGAAGGACAAATAATTATATAGCGATAGCTTCTTAAATTCTCTCGTAAGTGTAAAAATTCACTCCATTAAAAAGAGGTTGAAAAGACTGAGTTTACTAATTTTCTTCACAGTAGCTAGTATGGGGCTGTGTTTGGGATTTGTGCTGAAAACAGTGTTGATAACACAGGGATGTTTTCGTTATTGCTGAGCAGTGCTGACACAGAGTCAAGGCCTTTTCTGCTTCTCACCCCACCCCACCAGCAAGTAGGCTGGGGGTGCACAAGAAGTTGGGAGGGGACACAGCTGGGACAGCTGACCCAAACTGACCGAAGAGATATTCCACACTGTATGACGTCATGCTCAGTGTATAAAGCTGGGGAAGAAGAAGGAAGGCGGGATGTTCCGAGTGATGGTGTTTTGTCTTCCCAAGTAACCATTACGCGTGATGGAACCCTGCTTTCCTGGGGATGGCTGAACACCTGCCTGCCCATGGGAAGCAGTGAATGAATTCCATGGTTTGCTTTGTTTGCGTGCGCGGCTTTTGCTTTACCTATTAAACTGTCTGTATCTCAACCC
>NW_008795932.1:4096905-4120818 GCF_000699145.1 Aptenodytes forsteri
CCACCGGGGGGGAGTGAGTGAGTGGCTGTGTGGGGCTTAGTTACCAGCTGGGGTTAAACCATGACATATATGAAAAGTGTTTTTATATTTGCAAGATCGTAATTAATTTTTGTCTGTATCCTGTGGGAACAGAAAAATAAACACCCACCCAGGTGAAAACAGTTGTGTACTTTAAGACGAGGGGTATTTCCTTAAACAAACAAGAAACCAATCTAATATCAGGAACAGGTAAAGTCCCTGGAACAAAATTTCCATAACAAGAGATACTAAGAATAAATCAGACAAAGATGCCTACAAAAGATGTGTGGCTCTTCCTTCAACACACCAGATTGATGAGACGACCTCTTCAGATTGACAGCCTTTGTTTCTGTGTTTCTGTGATATGGTGACCACTGATATTATTGTTTCTCATACTACTCTGATGATCAAATACTATTTCATTAATTGTAATGCTCTGTTCTTCATTGCTTTTCCTGATCTTAGCATTTTTGTTGAATATGTGTGGTTAAGGAGTTATAACAGTGGAACAGTGCGTAATTTTATTATCATGAATTGTGCATAATTGAATAAAAGTCTGAGATTCATAGTGGTAATTAATTAATCCCTGACTACTTTCTGCTTGCTTTTTAATGATAATTTATTTTTTACATTTATTTACAAAAGAAAAGTTATAATGGGTGAGTACTTCAGAATGTTTTTCACCTTTCCCCCCCCTTAAAGGGTTTTCATCTCACTTCCATGGAAATCAAATGAAATTATACTTTGAATTTCAGTGGATGGCACTTAAATCTCTGCATAATATATATTTTTTTTTATTCACACCATAGAAGAAAAAATTATAAACTATGATATATTTTGTTCTTCTGTAAGAAACATCTTCCACCAGATGGCCTCTAAGCACAACTGTAAGGATTAGTGAATTCAAGCATTTATCATTGATGTGAGAAAGAAATATGTTTCTATGTAAACTGAGTCACTGGCAAATAAATTACCATATTTTTGAGCCCAGCTATTCCATTTTGGCCTGAGTGATACCATGTAACAGTCCCTAGCTCTGGGGAGCTAACTCTGGCCCTAACTCTATGGTCAGAGTGCATTCAACTCCAAAAGAAGTCAGCAGGAGATGGAGCTGTGCACGACAGAAAAACAAGCCTACCAATGTCAGTCTTAAAATGGAGCAGCATTAGATGAAATAATACTTTTTAAAGGTGATAATTCATGTGAGCTGTCTGTGAAGAGAACAGATTCGTTCTGTTCTGTGCTGTTAAGATGGTTATACCACTACAGAGGTATACTGAACCTCCAAACTGGAACTACTATTTTGGCAGGCACAAAGGCTGAATTTAGTCCCTCTGAACTGGAGGCAGTTGACTGAAAAACAAAAAGTAGGATTTTAGTTGGTGTCATTGCTTTCTTGTCATTGTAGAGAAAGAAGCCTCCGAAAATCAAATTAACTTTATATTTTATTTGCTTCTCTATTGACTAACAAAGAAGAGCAATGAAATTCCAAGCCTATAAACTTCATTTACATGTCTTGAATTAAATAGGATCACATAGACACAAAAGGTGTAAGTCAAGGGACTGTTAAACACAATAAATAGGATATAATTGTCAGATACTGATCAGCATAATAAAAATATTCACAGGCTTTGTGACTGAGGGATAAATTCAGGCATAAAATCCATTTTAAATCCCCAAAATTTTATTTGTTTATTTTAGATCTTTTCTGTGATATAATACAGACAACGCAAATTGATGTAACTTTGCCGATTTCTGTAAAGTTCTGTTAATCCTAATTTACATCAGCTGAATGATAGAGTGACTGTTTTAATAAAGCCCAAAGTAAATGTCTATATTAAAATAATTTTGGTCAATGTAATTCAGTATAATGTTTCCTTTGCTTAGATCTACCTCCTTAAAATTTTCTTTGCATTTCAGGTTCAAACTCAGAGTTTAGATATAAAAGTCGGCTGAACCTGGATAGCTTTAAATTTGACACCACGGGAGGGATTCATTCTCTGTAGATTTAAATAGGCAAAAAGTAAAGATCCCAAGAAAAGCCAAAGATTTGGTCCTTTCTGCTGAGAATGGAGAGAGCAATGTTCTGCCAAATCATGATGAAACCTATCTAAGAAGACGACCTTGAAAGTGATGGGATAAATCCCACCCACTGAGGGGGAATCAGCTGCAAGAATTGACAGTGTAGAGATGTGTATCTAATCTTACAATCTAAATTCAGAATATAGTCAAGGAAGAAAATTGACACTTCAAATGTTTGTTCTATTTCATTGTATAATGAACAGCTAGAACAGGGTAGTTGGCTTGCTCCCTAAAAATGCCCATTTTTCTCCACTGTCTAGTGGAGATAGCTTCAGATGTGGTAGCCAGGTAGCTAGTTAGATGTCTACATTACAGAAGTTTGTCTTGGTCAGATGAGTCCTATCCTTAATTCTTTGTAGTTCTGGAACTATCAAATCATAATCAACTGATTGCGATTTTCAGATCTGATTCAAACACAAAATCAAAATTTTCTGTTTTCCAGCTATATTGCAGAAGTTTCACAAAAGTCTAGTCATTCCTTTGTTGTAGCATCATTTCACAGTTCCCTAATAGCCACATGTGTAGAAGCACCTACTGGTGAAATTGTGGATTCACATGGAAGACTGAAAACATGTTTACTTGACCTTCAGAAGAATCTGAACTGATAGGCAGTTTTGTCTCTACCTTTTCAAATGGGAGAGAGAGTGGAGACTTTTATAAATACCGTTTAGAACATGTTAAGCATGACACACCTGCCCTCTAACTTAACCACAGTATGTTTAAAAACTCTTGTAAGTACAGGAACAGTTTGAACAGTTTATTTATATTCAATGAACAAAAGAAGCATTAGTTAATAATGACATTTTGGGAACTGGAATTTACAGCGAGGAAAATAAGTTTCACATATTTTATTTAAGGAAAAGATACCTGATTTCATTTCACACTAAGTTAAAGTGATTAGTCCTTAATATAGAATAACTACTCAGTAGATTTTAGTGTTTACAAAGAGTCTGGAATTTTGGTCTAAAACACTAGACTATAAAATTTGCTTACATTTAAACATAAGCTTTCATTTTCTGAAATGCTTAGAATCAAGTAATTTAGGACACATTTCTAAAAGACCTTAGAGTTCATTCAATTACACTTGAGGAACTGAAATTTTCATAGACCTTTGTATGTTGTAAATCAGAACCTGACAAAAGAAGGAACTATTGAGAGCAGTGCTAAATCTCTGCACATAAATGAAGTGGCTAAGATGGAACTGAAGTATTTTCAAACGTAGGTAAGCAGTTGTGCTGGTTTTGGCTGGGATAGAGTTAATTTTCTTCACAGTAGCTAGTATGGGGCTGTGTTTGGGATTTGTGCTGAAAAAAGTGATGCTAATACAGGGATGTTTTCGTTACTGCTGAGCAGTGCTTACACAGAGTCAAGGCCTTTTCTGCTTCTCACCCCACCCCACCAGCGAGGAGGCTGGGGGTGCACAAGAAGTTGGGAGGGGACACTGCCGGGACAGCTGACCCCAAATGACCAAAGGGATATTCCACATTGTATGACGTCTGCTCAGTATATAAAGCTGGGGGAATAAGGAAGGGGAGGGATGTTCGGAGTGATGGTGTTTGTCTTCCCAAGTCACCGTTAACGCGTGATGGAGCCCTGCTTTCCTGGAGATGAACACCTGCCTGCCGATGGGAAGGAGTGAATTAATTCCTTATTTTGCTTTGCTTGTGTTCATGGCTTTTGCTTTACCTATTAAACTGTCTTTATCTCAACCCATGAGTTTTTTCACTTTTACTCTTCTGATTCTCTACCCCATTCCACCGGGGGTGAGTGTGAGTGAGTGTGCGTGGTGCTTAGTTACCGGTTGGGGTTAAACCACGACAGCAATTCATGCACCTAGTAAGTGATGGAGGTCAAGTTAGCTCAAAAATATATTTTAAATTGAAAAAGTAAACAAACAACAAACAAACCAATCCATCCTATCCTCCATCTCTATGAATGTCCTTTTATAGTCTTTGGGCTTTGAATATCCACAAATCTCCTTGTCAGTTTAAATAGCACATAAAAAATAGAAGTAGTTTAATATTCTAAAGAGGCATGTAGAGCAGTTCTGTATGGGGATATATTATATTATAACTACACACCACATCCTTGTGCTTATTTCAGTTAGCTACTTTCTCTGAAAAATAAAATTGAAAAAAATCATTTAAGAAAAACCCCATTGGTGTGGCCAACATCGAGGTGCATGTCTATCAATGTTGAAATAAAGCTGAATTCACCCTAACAAAGATTGAGATAGTATACTAAATTTTATTTATTTCTTTTTAATCTTGCTTGGAGATATCTATTGTGAATGCTGATGAGACTCCAGAGGTGTCTGCCAATGTCAGTTACCTGATATGTGGTTTTATCTTCCAGAGTAGATTCTCTCCTAAGCAGTTATCATGTCACCAGTTTTGTCCATACAGACTGTCTCAGATGATTTGCAAGGCAACTCAAGTTTGGGTTCATTGTATCTATCTAAAGCTGATGTATCTAACATGGACAGCTAGGATTCCTCTGTAGTGACTGGAGATGGATACTTCCATAGGATGATTCTTTCCATCCTAAAATAAATGTATAAGATAAATTGAATTATTTGCTCTCTGGAGGTATATCTCCATTAACTGCAGAGGTAGCCAATATGGTTGATTCAGTTAAAAACCTATTTTTCAGTTACCTAAGATTATTTTAAATAATTCCTACTTTGGGGATTTAAGAACCAGTAAATTCCACTTTTGACAATGAGAATTAGCTGTCCAAGTTGCTTGGGATTTGTAATGATAGGCAAAAAAAAAAAATATTTTTAGACTCTGAAGCAGTAGATGATGAGTCTTCTCACCTCTTCCTGCTTTCAGACAAATCTGAATATTAACAGTAAAAAGCATTAAAGTGCCCAGAATATCCAGAAGAGAACACAGATAGAACCATCAATATGTCCCTAAAGCAAAATATAGACTCTCTAATGGTTGCAGCACAATTTGAAGCCAATGGTTCAATACCCTATGGAACCACATGAAAAACAGAACAGTTCAGAGACTCCCCTGATTGTTTTTGACCTTTTACCACTGCTCTATCCTAATGAGTTTTCAAGGTAGGTTTAAAGTCTAGGTGAAGGGATCTAAAAAACAGGAAGAAGAAATTAGAGTGTTGAAAGGGATCTGCTCTCTTGAACAGGAGCAAAGGAGCTTGCAGCTGTGCTAATTCGGCACATTTCTCTTTTTTTTATTGGGTGGTGGTTTGTAACTTCCAGTGGAGTCTGTGTGGGGATTATGTGTAATGTTTGTAGCTTGTTTCCTGGTAACTAACTGAATCCCTTGACAGACATTCACTTCAGGATCTGTTAGGCTAAAAGAAATTACTGTCTTTACCCCTTCTTCACTAACTTTTCCCTGCATATTACCAACCTCTTCACTTACCATTCAAAATTTTCATTTAATCAGTGCCTGATTAAATTCAGACAAAATGATCTAGGTTATCTGCAGAAGTTTGTTAGTCTCAACAAAACTAGTAATTTTACCAGAAATTAATGAGAGAGCACTTAAATAAACTAGTCTTTAGATTTCAGAGGGATGTAGTCTCCACCAACTGAGCAGTAATGTGCGGTCAAGAATTACAAGAATTTTCTTATGTCACAGCTATATCCAGAAAAGGGCAGCTGTCTTCCACCTGAATACTCTCAGCAACTTAACAAGAGTAAGTAAAAGTTGCAGGCAATATGAATAACTTCTCAGTATATTCTTATCTTAGTTTCAGTTGTATTATTAAGAAATAATGTACTACTAATAAAAAGCATAGATATACTATATACTATGCTATATACTATTAAGAAAATTTATAATCACTGGGGGATGGGGACGGGGAGGGAAAAAAAGTAAAAAAAAAAACAACCACCGGTGATCAGGAGTAGTAATGTGTAAGCAGTGACCTAAATGTAAGAGTCTTATACTGACTCTTTCCTTGGGGTGCAATGTATTTGACTCACCATAGGTGTCTATTGCCATTTAAGATGCCATAGGGCATTTACAACCTCCTCATGGAGCTAACTGATAACTAGCCATGTGTGCTTAAGACTAAAAATTCCCTTTTTATATTATTGTGAAAGTCTAGTTTCATTGAAGGTGGGTCTCTTAAGCGCCGTTGGTTGCCAGTTTATGCTAGTCGTTCAACAGGACCAATGAACGAGAGATGACAAGAGCCTTTTGGCACCATAGCTAATACATGATGTGTATGGAATAGTTTACAACTTGCAAGCAAATATGGAGACTTTCTCTCACTTGGAGCGTAGCTAGAATAGTCAAGAGTGAACAGATTGAATTTAGATTAAAATTGCATAAAAAATGAAAATCTGTATGATGCAGACTAAATAGCTCTAACAAACACAGTAGAACAAAGTTTCCCACGTTCCCCTAGTTGCTTATATATCTGTGGTACAAAACTGGGGACTGGAGTTGACTGTCTTCTGAGAAAAAAGAGGTATAACTGGGGTCACTGTAACCTTGATGTTGGGCTAATTTACATGACTGAAATTTGCTTATAATATGTTTAGCAAGGACAGAGAGGGTTGAACAAGTGAAAAGTAAGGGTGAAGAGGAGAAGAAATGGTGGCACTCAGTAATAGCAATGTTAGTACCAGTTTTAGAGTTGATAGGTCCAGGGACCTCAATGTTAAAGGACCAAAGCGCTAAATAACAAAGAATGGAAATATAGTCAATTCAAAATTCCTAAATTAAATCAGAGAACAGAGGATTTACTTTTTAATATCTGTATGTAAGAGAAAGAAAAACTGTGTTACCAAGGAGGATTTCAATTCTGGAGACATATTAAAGGTCTCACACAGGCAGTAGTTAGTCATTAGAGTACTTGAATACATGCATATATGGGTGGGTTCTTTTTTTCTTTTTTTCCCTCACACTAGAAGCGTTGCGCTTAACACAAGCTAGCTCTATTTTGGACCTCATTATATGGATAAAGATGAATTAATTGCTGGATTAGTATCTGGCTGTTGCTTAGAGACCGGTGATTATGACCTGTTTATATTTAATATAAGCAGATAAAAGATAGTCCCAACCACTTTTATTTCATTTCATTGATTGTAAGATAGTCCTGACCATCACTTCCTAGGAAACCACCAGCTTCCAAGCTGGTGATTAGCTTGTCCGTATGAAGTATATACGGTGTTTCAGACAAGCTCAGTTTCCAAGCTAAGGAGAATTAAATGGGAAATGGAAGATGAAAAATAAAAAAGGAAGCAACAGTATCTGTGAAAAATGGAGGTTTATGAAAAGAATTTCTGGTGTTATTTTGATATTTACTTGAGAAGTAATGATTCCATATTTGTAAAGAAGACAGTTTTTGTCTATCACTTAACCTGTCCTAGTGGAAAAATGAAGGCAATAATTGGAAAATAAAAATCAATATCTATCAAAAGGAAGAAAAGGGACACAAATAATAATCAATATAAACTAGAAGTTATTAAGAGTGAAACATGATAAGAAAAGCCAAACACATAAAGGAAAATTAATGGCTCAAATAAACAATGAAGAAGACTACGCATATGAGAAAAGTTCTGAGGATAAGTCTACTAGTTACAGGTGATATTATAAATAATTGTTAAGAAAACCCAGAAGTTTTCTTCTATATTGGGGAAAAAACCTGTTATTGCACCACATAGGTGGTTTTGACTTACTGGTAATCGAAGAAGTCACTATCTGTCTTCATTAAAACAGGAGGCCTTGAAAATCGTGCCCAAGCGACTTAGGGATTTTGTTGAGCAGATCTCGGGATATAGAGTTAAATATTTATTAAGGGATATAATAATAGAACATTACAAAAGTTTGGAGAACACAAACATTTGCCCGGTATTAAAATAAAATAAAAAGAGTATGTGGGCTGACTTGGTGACTGTAAACCTGTTAAAGTAAGGAAAACTATCACTCAAGTTTCATGTTATGGACAATTGAAATAGAGGAATGAAATTAATGTTGGTAAAAACAGACTTCTGGAATAGAGGTTTTATGAAAAAACTACTGACATGACACTGGTTGAAACAGATAACAGCTCCCAGATGTTGGAGCTGGCTGGGACCAGCTGGGACCGGCTGTGTCCGGCACGGGGCAGCCCCAGCCTCTTCTCACAGAGGTTGCCCTGCAGCCCCTGCTGCCAACACCTGGACATGGATACGCAGTACAACGCTCCACTGATTTTTTTTTTTTTATTTATTCTAGCATAGAAAAACTTGAAATTAATTAATGGCTGCAAGTTGGAGGCAGACAAATTGAAATAGAAATCCAGATCTAAACTGTTAATGCAGAAAGGTGATTAACTGCCAAAATGAACTGCCTCATGTTGATTCTCTACCTGCTGATGCCTTCAAAGCAAGAGTGGATAATTGGCTGGAAGTTATTCTTTAGCCACACATAAATTTTCCATTAGTCTAATACTAACTGTTAGACTCTGTCCATGGGTGAGTGAAACTTAGTGTCCTGTGTGGAGAGAGATTAAATAAAAAAAAATCACAATTTTTTTCTGGTTTTCTAATGCTTGAATCTACAAGTAATGAAATTAAACCTTTTTTGGTTTATTTTTTTCATTTTAAAAAAACAGGGAGGAGGAGTAAAATATTCATCAGGGAATGATAAAGGTACTAAAAAGACTGGAAAAAAATGTAAGTACTGTTATAAGAGGGCAGGCCAGGCTGCCTGTCTGTATCTGTGGCTTTCTCTCATGCTCCCTTCTTGTCTGTGTCCCCATGCTTCTGTGTCTTGTTTTGATAGATGAAAGTTCAAGCAGTGAAACACGCTGTCAGACTAAAACCATTTGTCACTGAAAGCTAGCACTGGACTGCGTATAGATATTGGGTCTGAGTCATGTCTTTTCTTTTGACAAGGATGTCAGTGCTATTTGTCACAGACTTGTTTATCTGCCAGATCAGACTGCCATTTTGCTACCCTGGGTCAGTGCATAGGAGAAGCAGCTCACCTCCAGTAACACTGTCAAATTACCCTCAGCATAAAGATGCCAAAGCTGGTGCCTTGGTATTTTTTAAATTTAACAAGACAGGGTCAGGAAGAGTAGTTTGGCAAGTCCTATGGGGCCATATAAAATGCCAAGGCAGCTCACCTGTTAAAAATCCATGGAATAAACATACGGGTGCATTTAAAATGGTTTTAATCTTTGTTTCAAAGAAGAGATATCAGAAATTATCATTTTGATCTCTCTTCTATTTTTACATTTTGGCACATCCGGTGATTGAAGCATATTTTGGCTACTGACAGCTCATGTAGCTAAATGGTGGCTCTTTGGCTGGAAATTAATCCTTTCTTTAATCTTCATGTTAACAGAACACTGAATTGCAAACGTAGCCATAAATGATTGGACCTGGTCCCATTATTGGGTTTACAAACATTAATGTGGGGATTTTTTTTAATCTAAAGATTGACGGATTTAAGGAAGGATTTATGTAGTTCTCTTGTTCTCCAGAATCTTTTGTGGCATTTCAAACATGAATTACACAGACAAGGGCAGAAGACATCAGAAACATACCGCAAAGTAGTACTACAAAGGCTGCATTTGAACTGGAAAGGCAGATTATTATGCTAATACAAGAAGAGAGGGGTGAAGAGTAGATACATATTTCAAATGTCAGGTTGTTCTTGATAAGCACTATTATCACTAAACATTAGTTTAATTTGTAAATATACTGTAGCAGCTACTCGTACATTCCAAAGTTTCCCAAATAGCTGGCAGTTTGGATGGCAATATAGTATGAAGATGAGAAACGATGAGTTTTGAATAGTATGAGTGAAGTGAATAAAAACAAAATGGCATTTCCTTCCTTCTTACACAAGTGTATGTTAATTTTGGTAACAGATTTGAACTAGAAATATTTTAAAGTTCTAAAGGCTCAGTATTTTCCTTCCAATATCCTTTGTTTTCTGACTCCCGTAGACTTTTAGGCCCACTCTGCTCTTCTCTTTCTCCTGAATTACTCACACACAAGTGGGAGAGGCAGAAGGTATATTATTTGAGCTATCTGAAAGATGAGATCAGATATTCCTTTCCTACTAGCCCAGGATTCTCTTTCTGTGCATTGATGGAAAAGATAGAACAGAGCATTGAAGTATTGCTATTTCAGTCCTCTATGTTATGGTCTTAGTCTTCCCAGCAAGACTGAAGGAATAGAGTGCAATCTACGGGAAATAAAGCCCATGTGAGCACCCTGCAACTCTGAAAGGTCTAAGAGTACCTTCGTTCACACTCAGCGAAGTCAGTCAGACTGCATGAGTGTAACTCAAGGCAGAATTTTCCATAGCCCTTAGGAGATTTGTCTCAGCTTAAGAACGGAGCCTTTTGAGGTTTCACTACTCATTCTTGCCAGCCACATCAAAAAGAGATGCAGGTGTTTCCTTAATTTCCTTGCAGTCAGATGAATTTCTTTCAGGTGCGTCTGAAATATGCATATCACCCACCCCAATCCCACCAACTGCTAGCAATTCAGCAAAAAAATGTAAGATTTATGAACTTGCAAATTAGTATGAACAAGTAACAGCATATCCCTTTTCTTATCCGGTATATTTACTGACTTAAGTTTAAGCACTTGTTTTCATGTGATTCAGAATGCAGCCTAGTCCCTTACTGTAAACATAAAACAAACAGACAAACCTGCCAGTGAGATTCATTATAGAGGGGAAAAAAAATGATAAGAAAATACAGAATAATTTTCCACGTATTCATAAGATAACTTCTGATGGAGAAATTTATGTTCCACCTTCATTGAACAGGTCTTGAATGAGGTGAAGGAGGAACAAAGGACTTGGGCTGTGTATATTCCGTAGTGATTTGGGCTATTCAGCAATGGAGGGGAATTCCTCTGACCCAGATTTCCACCTTCAGCCTCAGGAAATTCCCAAATGCAACCAAGCCAATACATTCCCAGTAAAGTTTTCCTTGGGATGAATCAACATTTTCTGATGAATGGGAAAAAAAACAGCAGCAAGAAAACAATTTGCTGAAAAGCCTTTCTTAGTAAACATTTATGGACAGGGCTCTAGTAAGCTAAAAATCCTGCTGACTTTTCTTGCAGAGGGAGGAAGGGAACATGGAATGGACATACCAAGAAATTTAGTGTTAATTATCTCTTTAGTGCAGGGCAGAGCTTGCATGAGAATTGAAACTCTAGGAGGGTTTGCCAAAAGGAATGGTAATGGACCTTCAGGAGGTCCCAGTCTGATTCTGGAGGGCTTTAGACAAAGTTATCTTAAAATTCTGTGTTGAGCCTAGTGCAGTTTGGAAGCGAAAAACAGAGTTATGTGGTGCCTTTTTCATTCACATGTCACATTCACAGTGTGAAATCACACTGTGAAATCATGTGGTAGTCCTGATTCAAAATATGAAGTTTCCATACCACAAAGTCAGCACACTGAGTACCCCTGCAGTCAATCAAAGAAGAAGGACAAAGAATTAAATCAATAAATTTTTACTTACCGGTGTTGATAACACAGACATCAAATAACACAATTTAAAGGTATTTTGCTGGGGAGGCCATAGAATCCACTTTATTTTAAGAAACCTTTTTTTCATTAACTGTATAGATACTCCATGAGAGGACAAAAAGTCTCAATCTTTGTCTGTTGTGTACTTTGTAACACATGTACTAAATGGAATGTTTTGCATACATCAGTACAGACAATTGAAAGAGAAAGTGCTATCAAATGATATAGATAATGTACTTTTTTTTTTTTTTGCAGCCTGCATTGTTCAGGTAAGTTTTTCTTACAAACAAACAGCTTTGTGATGAAGAACATCTTAAAGGATTCTGGTGCTCAGGTTGACAAACTTTCTTCAGGCTTGTGCTCCTGGAGTATCTGTGGCTCAGGAAGCCATTTAATTCACCGTTATTATGTTGTGGGAAGCATGGCACAGGTGACAATGACACTCAATCAGAGTGTGCTATGTAAATACTTTTGAAGGTAGGCACCTGAGCTCTTTGTGAAAATGTAAAAAAACCCTATCTTTCTGGAGTTACAATTCAGGAAACTCAAATTTTGAAAATCTGCATTTTATTCTATTTTTAATTTGATTCTGGAATCAGACTGGAACAACCTGGGAAATTAAAACAGGAATTAGGAGACAGGCATGTGGATAGCAAAGTTAGGAAAAGGCCTCAATCACTGAAAAGAAGAGATGGGAGTCGCTTCAAGAACTTATTTAATACAGTCCTTTCCTCTCACCTGGGCCTACCACACTTACAAGACCTCTGACTTGCTAATCTAAACTGATCTTAAAGACCGCTGAAGATGAAGCTTCGCCTATCAAAGAAATATTCATAAACTGCAGTCCCAAATGTTTGTCTTCAAATTTCTCTGTTTTGTTTTTTTTATTTTTTTCACAATGGAGACAACTGATCAACATTTGTATTTTACTCATCCTTTTCCTGTTGGAGGATCATCTCCCTCTCCATTTTTTCTTTTCAAAGCTAAAAAAAAATTACCACCTTAAGGCATTTCTGTTTTTCTCAGAATAAGTCCCCAATACCAAAGTACAGCTGAATGACTGTCTCCCATGTCTTCTATACAGCATCCCAATTTTTACATGCCAGTTTGAAATGGTATCTCATTTCTGAATAGTAGTTACATTTTGAACCATTATTAGCCTCATGGAAAATTGCCTGAAATCTTGGCAATACAGCACTAGGAGAAATTGCTGCCAAGTGTATGTGATGTGACAGGACCTTAATTGTTTCATTAGTCATCAGGTGATACCTGTGGGAAAATGTTGACTCTTGCAGTGAGCAGCTTGGGCTGACAAGGAGTGTGTCTGTGTGATGCAGTGGTCGGTCCATTATTTCTGATTTAATGCAAGTGACCTGTAATGTAACGAACCTACTTAACTGTGAGACTGAGTTGCTGTAACTGTCATCAGTTACCTGGTATTGTCTAGTGCTTCAGGCAAGACACTAGACTGACAGACTTAGGATCTAATCCCTTGTTATCAGGAACTGCAATACTTCTGCTCGCTGAATATGCAGCCATGGCTAATGAGAAGGATGTTCCATAAAGTATCTCAGTATACTTTCCATCTTATTATCAGGGTAACTGTTAAGTGAAATCCCTATCCTACATTCTTGTGTAATAATTAAAGAAAAACAATGATTTTTACTGGCACTTTTCTAATCTGACTAGAATATTTCCAAATGGTCAAGTTTACTGAAGCATTTGTTTCTTGATATATCATGTGATATGCAGGTATACACTTTCCCATAATATGTAGTTGTCATCTAAGGATTGCAAAACATCCTTTGTGAAAATTTTCATGAATTCAGCCTCACTTCATCTTAGAGCAATTATTTCCTTTGAAACCTGAAGAAGTGATTATGTATAGCTAAACATTGGCAAGGATGCAAGAAGACTGGTTACCAGAGCCAGGAACACTTCCTCAGTAAAGATTAATTTTAGTTCTATTTTGATTGATTCAGGTCAGTAGATCTTGCAAGAAAGTCCAAGACATTCAAGTAAGTTGTTGCACATCTATACACAGGGAACACTGGGGCCAACACAGGAGACTTTCACCAAATCTTGGATATTATCTGAATAAAATCATTTTTATACTGCTTATGTTTGTAGTCTCAGAGAAGTCTGGTTTTTCTATGTAATTGAACTCAGTTGTACAGGATGATTTAAGCAATCCACTCTGATCATGTAATATTCAGGGCTTTTTTCTTTGTTTTCAGGGCCAACCTCAAGAGATAATGCTAACATGTATTAGTAGTGTCGGACACTACATGTGGTAGTACATTCCTGGCATGAACTATCTCGGGAATTCCAGACATTGCTACTGACCAGTAAGGACCTATAATAGATATCACAGTATATCACAGGGGAACTATGATGATTCATGATGTAAGATCTGGTACACAACTGTTCTTAAAATCCATGTTGATTAAATTGTGGTTTCAGTTCATAACAGGGCAGCTGGGCATGACCATTAATAGAGGAAAGTAGCATGAGGGCCTGAGGAGGTGTGAAGCTCTGCAAGGCTCTGGATAGGACACATGCAGCTCATTTTCACATCAAGAATGCTGTTTTCATAAGCTCTTAGTAAGAGTAAGGTCAAGTGAAACGGGAATAATTTTTAAATCATTAACCTTTGACCACAGATTGGGACAGGAAGAAAAGGGGAATTATGCTCTTGAAGAAGTGTTGTGCTAAGCATTGTAGCCTTCTGATGCTCTGCCTTGTAAAGCATTGTTTAATTTATACAAGGAGCAGTTAATTATGCATACTTATCTGAACCAGAAAAGTGGGGAAATGAAAATCAGCACAAAGATATTCTTTGCTGTATTTGTGCGATATTGCATCTCTGCCAACAGAGGATTTAAAAGCTAGGACACCATTCACGGCAAACACAGGTAGGCTGCTTCTAAGTCCAACCGGGTAAAATCATAAACACTGTGCAGAATCATATGGACTTTCCCAGGTTTCTACTGAGTCAAAGATCTCTGCATTATGCTCCTTTACTCCACATGAATGTGTTCACATGCAGAAGTAAATTATTTTTAATAGCATCATCCTGTGGCTCAGGGACTGACTAAGATTACTCAGGTCCTCTCTGAGCATCTCCAATCCTCAGGAGATGCTCTGAATTTGTAACACCTGCTGCCTCAGCTGCTCTTCCAGTTCTCGTGTTGTATTTATAGACTGTCCTGAGCTCTTTGCTGTCGTCTTCGGCCAACCATAGTACATTCCGTGTAATCTTCTGTCCATATTGTTGATAAAATTAATAAATTCTGGAAGGAGGAATGGAAAAAAAGTCAGAGAGGTCACAAAAGACAGACAACACATTAACTGGAGTTGCGCAACACTGACACTGTAATGTAACAAAGTTAATAAGGTATAAAACCTGACTACTCGTTTTATAAGCAAACTCTTCCTGGTAATTAAACCAATAGAGCAGAGAGAGTCAATTATGATGATCTGTGGCCATGTATACACAGGTACTGGGGATGCCAGTCAGCTGTACGCAGCTGCAGAAAGCATTTCTGAATGTGGGCTCTGATGCTTTTTAACAACAAGCTTCTGCTTGCCAGAACCAAGCTAACTAGCAAATCCCTGCTAGCAGGAAAATCCTTTATATATAGTCAGGTCCACTGCAGCAGAAGGCAGCCACTCACATACTGATTTGAAAAGTAAGAAATCCCAAAAAGGAAGAAACCTGAACTCTTCTAAAAGTAGTCACGCTGTACGTGTTACACCCCTTTGTCACAGACATAAGCAAGTACTCGGGGATGAAGTCTGCCCTCACTGAGAACAGAGAGAAAGGCTGCCAAACAAATTAATGCAAAATTTTCTCCAGTATGAATGATAGCTTAAACTTTGCTAATATTTGCTTCAGCACTAATGGGAATGGGGAAACTTTCTTGCAAGAGGACACGAGATTATGATTATGTCTCTATATTAGGTCAAGGAAATGAATTTGGAAGAGTCAAAACCTGTTTATTATACCTGTTACAAATCCCTTGGTACCAACTGAGTTCACCCAGGATGAATGTCAGTCATAAAAACAAAGCTACTAGGGATGTCTTTGTCATACTGCCAAGGTAAAGTTGTTCATACTCAAAAACACACTCATAATCAAAAATGATTTCTTTGTTAATATTCAATGTTTTGATAGAGGTACTTGTTTGGAGAACTGCTCTAACTGTAAATTTAAGGAATGAATTTGTAGTTTCCATTTTATGTATTAATAATGAAAAGAGATGAATTTCCATAGAATTTTGGGTGTAAACTGTGTGAAGAGATTAAGTTTCAATCTAGAAACCATCTCATATTTAATTAGGTTTAACAGGTCACAAAGTAGTAGCATGTTATGTATAAGCCATGTTGTCCTATTCTTGCGTTTAAATTGGAGTAGAGCTTACACTCCCTGAAGTCCCACAGAAGAAGCAAATGTGTTCAGCTGGCAGTAACAAAATGGAACAATGGCTTTGCAACATAAGTATTTCTATGTTTTTTTTTAAATTTATTCCTAAGCAGTCTGATTAATATCACTCCTGTTTCATCCATTAACTCTTAGTGAAGTGCAAAATAATAACTGACATCATGTTTATAACCATAAAGCATAGCTCAGAAGATGACTATTTAAAAAATATACAGCATAAGATACACTGTCAGTTACACTGACATAAAGAAGGAAAAACTCTATGTATTCAAAAGAAGGAAGTAGTGGGTTGTTTTGTTTTGTTTATCTTTTTAACCAAATACATAATTGAATTGTGGTAGCTGTGTCCAAAAGACACTATATTACTTCAGAAAGGGCTTAGACAAATTCATGGAAGACTAGTTCATTAGAAGCTATTAAACATATTTGGCACAGGAATTTCCTAAATTTCAGGCCGAAAATGAGCGGGATGACAGTGAGGGGCAGGAGTTGTTCCGTATTTCCCCATGTCCTCTACTCTTTCCTTAACCAGCCACTACCAACCTCTTCTAGAGAGGGAGGGCCTTAGCCACATTTCTGGCATGGCCCAGCATAAGAGATCTTATGTTTGGAATAACTAGGCTTCAGTTGCAGGTGTCTGAGTCATTTACATGTATAAAATATTACACTTAAATTCAAAGGAAACACACCTTACATACAGATTCAAGAATTTATAGTTACTGCTATTAAAATTAAGGCAATATAATCAAAGCACAACAGTTATTACAGACCAGTTATGATGATACTAACACTTTTAGTTAATAAGAGTTAAGACTGATAAACAAAAACTTTCTAGGATCTATACATCCTTCTGTGGTGTTATGCTCACCTGTCCAATGTTCACTTGTCTCTGAAGGTCATCAGCTTCAGTCCTCCTCTAGAAGGATATTCTCTTTCATTCTTGCAGTGACTCACCCAGTACTTCATTGGTTTCCAGTGCCACAATATACTTGTTTTTCCAATACTATCCCTGAAATCTCTTTCACCTGACTCACATTTGTTTATTTAATTGTTTGTTTATACCTTTAGTCACCAGTATCTGGCCACCATGATTTGTGTGTAGAGTCCTAGTACTTCTTGTGTCATCTTGTACCTGCCCTCACCTAAACCTTACATTTTTATTCCAGGGTCATAGTTTTTATTCTAGTGTCATAGTTCACCCTGCGCAGAGTACTTGCTTTACTACTTCTCCATGAACAATAGGCAGTACACCATACAATTCCACAAAGCTAAACTAAAGGTTAAACAAATTAAGAAGACACTTACTTGATGGCTAGACGATTGTTGTCACAACTGAAAGAAGATAAAATCAGCACAGGCTAAGACAAGTCCAGACAAGCCATGCAATCTTGCAAGATCAGGTCATTACAAAGCCTATGCAAGTAATGATAAACCAGTACATAGTAATCTTAAAAAATGAAAAAAAAGAAAGGGTTCTTACACCTAATTGCACTCACTTTGCTTAGATGTTAAAGAGAATAAAAAGGTGACAGAAGTAATAAAAATTCAGTGAACTTAGACAAGAAGAGAACACGTTGGTTTTCTCTATTTCTATTTTCTCCCCAGTAAGTCTAAAGTGACTTTGTTTGGATCAATATAGATATCTTGCTTGTTCAGTTGAGCTGCTTATGCTGTTCAAAAATGCATGCCTTTAGAATTGCTTTCATTGTTTTCCAATGAAGCATATTTAAATGGCAGCATAGATTCTCCTATTATTTACATGACATAAATCAGAAGCAGTTCTACTATGTCAAGGAAAAACTGCTGTGAGCAAGTGCTGAAGAATGTGGCCACATAATTTAAAATTAATATGTTGTGTATGCTCTATTTGTATTCCCTGCTTTCTGTTCACTAAACATTTCTTTGTTCTTTAGGATATGAGCCATATCTCTCAAGGGTAATGCTTTATTCTCTAAAACAGTAAACGTATTGACCACTGCTAAGAATCTTGTAAGACAATTTGCACTACATTAGCAGGCCATGAATCTCCCTTTCTAAGAATCCATATTACAAAACAGAAGTTTAAGAAAAAAACATGGCATTATATTGATTTCTTGGGAAGTAATATACACAAATGTGTGCTTACACACAAAGATACATGTGCACATGCAAACGCATACACAGAGTTGCATAAACAGCATGTATTGCACAAAACAGACCAATGGTTTCTTAGCTGAGCTATCTTTCTCTTAGATTTGGTACCAATTCTATCTGTATGAAATATTGATTCTTAATCAATTAAAAAAAGAATATGGGCCTCAGATTACTGTTACAGTCCACAACTTTTTTTTTTTTTCTTCTCAGACTGTATGATAAGGCAGGTTTTCTGTCTACATTCAGCATGGTATATATATTATATGTGCATACGTATACACCATTATACAGTGGCAGAATATTTTCTTGAGAAGGGATAAACAAGTTTCCCTAATCAATTTTAGCCAGTGACATCCACTTAGATATATGTGTGCTGTGATACATAAATAACATCCATGTCTTCTTTGGCTTCTGGGACCCAGTGGGAAGATTCTGTGTCTGTTATCAGACTTAATTGTAACTGTTCTCCATGAGAAGTGGTTTTCTTTGTTACAGAAGCAAAGATTCTGCCTTTGACAACCATGTCTTCTTTTTTTCTTTTTTCTTTTTTTTTCCCCAACCATCTGGTTCGGTATTATAGAAATTATCAAGACTGTGGCAAGGGAGCACCATAATTGAAATCTGTAGATACTCTACCTTGTATGCCTTTGGTTGATTAAGTTTTATACTTTGATAAGGACATGTGACAAGTGTAAGCTTGTAAACTAAAACTTTTTTCTTCTCCTCAGTTGATTGTCAGCTTTGATTCTTCCACACTTTCCTGCTGCTTGTAATACTTTCATGACATTTTCTTTCCTTTAGAGGATGCTACATTGCCAGTTGCTAACTGGTCTCTCTAACTGTCTTACAAGAGTTTTCATGGGATTCATTTGTTCTTGCAGCAAGTTTAGTATATAGCCACTCAGAAAAAGCTGATACTGGCATTCATCAATAACACACTGGGGTAAAAGGAATCAAGATATATGATTTGAAAGGATTGGTTCTTATTCTTATGCAATATTAACAGCATTTTGGAACTGTACTAAGACAGAGGTCTTCTTAGCACCTTTAGTGTCCATCATCAGCCTTGAGCTGTGTGATCAACACCAAGAAACAGTTGATTTGAGGAGGAGAACTCATATTTTATTTTTGCAAATAGAAAAAAATCTCTATTAGTTTTGAAGAGACTGTCCACTGTGGTCAATTTTGGAGTGCACTGTGCACAAGTTTTTGTTTTAGAGAATTTGAGTAATTTTTATGTATTTTCTCTCTCTCTTCTTCCCTGCCTTTCTGAAAAAAAACCCACCAAAAAACCCCACATACTTTGAGATAAAAAAAGTGTGGAAGACAAAGCATTTGGAATGTGTGAAGCTGGAGGATTTTAGCAAATGATTCACTCTGCAGGACAGATCACTTAAAATTCTCCATTATTATGACCTTCTGTTGATCTGAGATGTGCCTCAAATTAAATTAAAAGTCTAAGGTTATTTAAATGTTGTTCAAATTTTCTTTCTTTGTAGATTATTCCTCAGGTAAGTAGCTATGCATGAAACCTGGGAAAAAGTGATGATGAGACATGCTAATATTTTACTTACTCAAATGTACTCTCAAAACAGGCCCTTATCTAGAAGCAATTACATTATTTCCTTTAAAAAAAATTTGAAGTATATTTTCCTTCATTCTTAGAAATTTTACAAAATAATGTACTTTTCTGCCAAAGTCCTCAGAGTTTTTGCTAGGTGTCTGAGAAACCCACTAGTTCCTTCCCTAGTACTCTGTTTTGTGTCTGACTTCTTAAAGGGTAAATGATACTTGAAGCAGAATGATACAGCTATCACATTGAATTTCTGGTTCACAGTTAAAGGTAAGCTTTCTTTCCCAAAGCCTTTGATTTTTAAATCTCGAAGCCAGGCTCCTAAAACATTTAGACACCTTTGAAAGTATTACCTGTGTGTTACCTAATAACAGAAAAAAGCGCAAGTGATTATTCCTTAACTAAAAGTCTGAACTCTAAATAGTCCACTTCAATAATTTGTCAGGTTTTTTGGTACCAGGTAATCTCTAAGATCACTGCAAAAGATAGATATACATTAATTTCGTAGGCAGAGTAACTGAGGACTTTTCTCCATGAAAGTCAGTAAATGAAGATGTAAATGTACTGTGCTTCAGCAGTTGCAAACCAAATTTCCATGAATTTCCACTAATATTTTAGCAAATGGTACCCTGTACGGCATGGCTTCCTTGCTTTTAAAGTTCTCAGGAATGAATGGACTTGTCTCTTCCATACAGTCGCAGACCATCTCTACTGTTTTGCTTAAACCCATTGGCTCTAGGAGCTGTTTGGGCACTCCTGAAAGACAGCTCCGTGCTTTCAAATTAGCCTCATCCACGAGCTTGAATTGAGGCTTCCTAGATTCCTAGGCAGGCCACACTGAAATCTTTCTAGATTCAGAGCTATCACTCTGAAGCTGATATTTATCACTTCTCATCACCAGAAAGAAAAAAAAAACCACAACCCTACCTGGAAGCAAATACCAAGGAAGTGTCCTCAAGGTCATCCACACAAAGACAAGAACATGTTTCGATACAGTCTAAAATTGTAGGATTTTCTCCAATCTGGTTTCACCCTAAATTACAAGATGGGAGCAGCTGACATGTCAGCCTTGTGAATGATCAGCAAATTGAGTCTTAAAACCATATATAGATGTCTTGAATGTCAGTAGCTGGGCTTAAGCAAGAGTAAAATTGCAGGCCTACACAAAATGAGTGTCAGCTGCTCCTATGCCATTTGCAGTACAGCAAAAGTAGGCAACTACAGTTCCAATTTTGAATCAAATTAAGTAGCTCCTTCTTACAATCGCAATAAAATTCTCTCCAAGTATTTCAGGTCTCCGAGTAACACTCACAATTATACCAACACAAAGCTATAATGAGAATGAGTTAGGCTTGTATCTTTTGCAATCAATTTCAGAATGGATTCCATTTAATGCCATTTTCTATTCTTATTACAATCTTTGTCAGGCAAAGGCATCAGAATTTTAATGGCCAGAAAAGTCTGTTTAAAAACTATAAACTCTTAATGGACTTACAAACAGAGACTTTAACCTTTTAAATATTCTGGACTCATCTCACTTCTCTCTCCTTGCAGAGTTCAGGAGATACAAACAGGAGAGAACAGAGATGCCAAAAGCAGAACGCCAGCCATTTTAAAAGGAAAACTAAGGTAACTGAAATGAAGAACATGTAGTGAGGATCTGGAAGTCACAGTCCTTGAGATCCATGTGACCTTGGATAAACTTAAATTGATACTTTCAAAAATCAGTGAAAATCCCCAATCCTCAGAAGGCAGCTGGCAAAGTGACCTGGCATTCCCAGGTGCTAATTTTTTTTTTCACCTCTTTGATGTATGTGTGGATTGCTTATCCAAAGAAGGCAATGGCCCTCTCCTGGCTTGTGCTGAGTTTATGTCCATCAGAAACAAAGGCATCTACAAAGGAAAGCCAAGGAGCTGGGAACTTGGATCTTGTACAAACACAGACACTGATACAACGTGAACCAGAACACACTGTGCCTTTAGACTGCTGTCTTTTTTCCTTCAAAATGACTTCTCAATGAATCCTGGCATGTTTATTTAAAATGGAAATATTCACAGGAAATAAAGAAATCCGAAAATAACAATTTGCAACTAATTTTGCAATTTATCACTGGGAAAATAAATATTTGTGTAATGATGCATAGTTTTCAGAGACCATGAGTTAGGGCAGCTTAAACTAGTATGCCTACAACACTCAATGCAGCACCGTGTGGAGATTAGCTTGTGGCAGCATATTAATTGCAGTTGTACAGTTCTTTATCCAAGCTAACCCACTTTCTTGTTGAATAAATTCTCTAGAGATAGGACTCATTTGAACAAGTGTGTGTGTCTTCACCTGATATAGTCATGGAGATAAATAGGCACTTGTCGTGGTTTAACATCAGTCGGCAACTAGGTACCACACAGCTGCTCGCTCACTCTCCCTTCCCCCCCGGTGGGATGGGAGAGAGAATCAGAAAAAAAGTAAAACCTATGGGCTGAGATAAAGACAATTTAATAGGACAGCAAAGGGTGAGCAAATAATAATGATAAAAGAATATACAAAACAAGTGATGCACAATGCAATTGCTCACCACCTGCTGACCGATGCCCAGCCCATTCCCACGAAGCGATTGCTGCCCACCCCAGCCAGCTTTCCCCCAGTTTATATACTCAGCATGACGTCACATGGTATGGAATGTCCCTTTGGCCAGTTTGGGTCAGCTGTCCTGGCTGTGGCCCCTCCCAGCTTCTTGTGCACCTGGCAGGGCATGGGAAGCTGAAAAGGCCTTGACTAGTGTAAGCACTACTTAGCAACAACTAAAACATGGGTGTGTTATCACATTATTCTCATCCTAAATCCAAAACACAGCACTGTACCAGCTACTAGGAAGAAAATTAACTCTATCCCAGCTGAAACAAGGACAGTACTTCTCAGTGAAATTACTGGAAGATGTGCATCTAAAACTGATTAGATAGATTGTTTACTAATAGCACTTATTCCTTTCTGTTGACGGTTGTTCTGTATTGACTGTAGGGTGCAGAGATAAATATCTACATGGTATATATTTAAAAGCATGTGTTGAAGTCCATTCATGGTGCTACAGAACCGACTTAGGTGGTTTGACCTTCTGTCAACACTGCCTAATGCACACTGAGAGGCTGTTGACCTTCTTTGCTGCAAGGGCATATTGCTGGCTCATGTGCAACTTGGTGTCCACCAGGACCACCATCTCCTTCTCTGCATACCTGGTCCCCAGCCTGTACTGGTGCATGGGGTTACTCCTCCTTTGGTGCAGGACTTGGCTTTTCCCTTTGCTGAACTTCACAAGAGTTCTGTCAGCCCATTTCTCCAGCCTGACAAGGTCCTTCTGAATGGTAGCACAACCATCTGGTGAACAAAACACTCCTCCCAGTTTTGTGTTGTCTGCAATCCAGTCTTGCCTTGTGTTAAGGAACCTTGTAGCTTTGGCAGCATCAATTAAAATTAGTAATTCTAGAAAATATCAGGTTTCTAGCCAAAAGCCAGTAGGTATTAGATTCTTGAAACAACATCTTCAAGCTGGGGTAGTTTGGCTACAGCTGAAAAGCTTGGGGTTTTCAGTAGTTTTTGATAATTTCAGGCCAGCTTCCAGAAGACAAATACTTTATTTTTTCTGACATTTCACCAAATAAGTCAGAGATATTTTGAGCAAAACATGTTGATCATAGCAGTCAGTTGTTTTTGGAAAAGGCCTATCACCTGGAAAAAAACAGCAACTGCATTAATCTTTTTTTTTCTCTTTCATCTATAAATGTCAGAGGGATAAAAAAAAGTAACCACTGCACTAAAAGTCTTCTCTCATTCTGGGCAAATTGTTTCTTTATTCTTCTTGAATGTGGGGTTGTAGCATTTCCAATGGAAAAGCTAAAGTAAGTGTATTTGTGCCTATATCCTGTGAGTATTGAAACAAGTTATTAGCAATGAAATGCATTTATTTACTCATTCAGATATGGCTTGCATGATCTAGCACAGTCTTATAGTTAACAGATCACCCTTATTTGGCAATGTGTTTTAAGAATATATTTATTTAAAGAAGAAAATTTAACTCACCCAAGCAAGCGTTTCAAAAGAAACATGCTGTGTTGGGTTTGTGTGGCAAGGTTTTGGTAGTGGGGGCGCTACAGGGGTGGCTTCTGTGAGAAGATGGCAGAAGCTTCCCCAATGTCCGATA
>NW_008795932.1:4121605-4125163 GCF_000699145.1 Aptenodytes forsteri
GAGTGATCTCCCTGTCCTTATCTCGACCCACGAGCCTTTCGTTATATTTTCTCTCTCCCTGTCCAGCTGAGAAGGGGAGTGATAGAGCAGCTTGGTGGGCACCTGGCGTCCAGCCAGGGTCAACCACCACATACATATACATGTTTTATGAGTTGATCTCAATTTAGTCATTCCATTTAGTGCTCCTTTGAGGTGCAGTCAGAAATTTGTCTATATAAATTACCAAGAACTGAAACTATCTTCTGAGCAGCAAGTGCTGAGTGTGCTTCCACTGATTTTAAGAAGAGCAAGTTTGAACCAAATATCTGTTACAATGGAAACAAAGAACTCTTGGTCTTGGGTATTTCCATGTTTCTCATTAAGTTTGAACGCTTGTTCATAATTTTCAGAAAAAAATATAGATGCTTGTTTTCGGTGTTTGGAAGATATTCCCCCTTCTTTTGGCTACAGTTTTCATTTGTTTCTTGTTTAGCTCTACTGACATCAACAAAACAAGTCCCATTTTACATTGCATATAGCTGCCAAGTTCTATTTATTAATTATTATATCTCTTTAATACATTCTATACTTAGCTAATGAAAATAGCTTTTTCAGTCTGGTCTTAAACAGAGTCCACTATACTTGAAAGTTAATACTGCCCCTTAGAATTTTTTAATGACTGATAATATACTAAGCTAGTTCCAGCTGGAGACAATGACTATGAACGCTTTTTATTAGTATTCAGTTGGGCACTAAAAGCATATTGTATAGAACCCAGCACTGCTGGTAAGAGGCGATTGCAGGAAAAAAAAAAAATCATTTGTTAAAAGGTTTCCAGAAATTTAATTAAAAGGGAGAGAAAGCACAGTCCATATTTTATTTTTTTTCTTTTTTTTTAATTAATGAATTAAAACTGAGGGTCACCTTCCCAACTAATCAGTTTGCAAATGAAGTTTTTAAATCATTTCAGCAAGTCTTTTGTATAAGCTTGAAAAAATACTAACTAAAAAATAAACTTTGAACAAGAAATTATATCTGAATAGAGACTATGGACTACCAGTAAAGCAAAAAGCCATTTGCAGTCCCATTCTTCTGGCCTTCAAATACAAACCAGAAAAATACCAGTGTGGCAAGAGCTATGGAATTTTAGTTATAAGTATGAATCTTAAGTTTTCCTTATAATTATGGGGTATCTTGAGTGCACACCCAGTGCATTTACATCATTAATCCCTAGGATGTCCCAGGAACTCCTCAGCTTGTCTTCCTTGTCAGCTCCTTATTGTCTTCTCAGTATGGACTGGTTTAAGACAATAAACTGACCTGAGACAAGGTGGTTGGCTGACCTCCTAACCCTCTTCACAACAAAGTACTTGTTTCAGGAGCTCTAAAGGTGGGAATTTCAGAAAATCCCAGACTTCCCCAGGGAGCTCAGGCTGTGCCTAGACCAATTTTTGTGCTTAAATGTGTTAACATTCCAGGTAGACAAGATGGCTGTTGCACAGATTTGGTTATTCTGCTTAATTATTGTTGCATATTCTTCAATAACCTTAACTTCTAACAATTTAGTTTTCCAACTAAAATAACTTTCGATGACTTTTTTACAGATAGAAAAGTGGTCACTGGACACGGCCTATTTTAAGGGGCTGTAAACCTCATGTAATGTAGTGAACAAAATGACCAAACAAAATGTTATGGTAGATAGCAATTTGCTAAGAGCTGTTAACAGTTCAAATCAATATATATGGAAGATTGCTTTTGTTGCATATCTTTTTTTTTTTGTTATTGGTGATTTGGTTTGGGTTTTTTTAGGTATGCATACCCTCTTCTCTTATTACAGTATCTAACGGCTGTATCTTACCACATATCTCATGGTAATTAACAAAATTTTCTTCATCATTCAACTGTTGAATTAGTATAACAGGTAAATTCCCAATCAATATAGGAAGATTGCTTTTGTTGCATATCTTTTTTTTTTTGTTATTGGTGATTTGGTTTGGGTTTTTTTAGGTATGCATACCCTCTTCTCTTATTACAGTATCTAACGGCTGTATCTTACCACATATCTCATGGTAATAAAATTCTTTTTCTTCATCATTTAACTGTTGAATTAGTATAACAGGTAAATTCCCAATCCTTAAAAGTATTCAAATATCTCAATAACATAGTATTTAGAAATGCCTATAAGAAAGGTCCAGTCCTCATATGTGCAATCAATACCTTTGTATCAGGAGTTGGAACCGAAGGCAAAGACTTCCTTGTAGGCAGAGAAGTTAGTGCAAATTTCCATCAATTTCATTATAGCTAGCACTACAACTCTAATATTTCCTTTTGTTGTCTCAGCTTATTTTCATTAACTAGATTACATTTGTTTAAAAATAGAAAGCTGCATACAAATAAGATCTGTTGTTTAAATACCAATAAACTCCAGGCATATAAGTTGGGATTTATATTACCTAACTTAAGCCATCTAAAAGTCAAATCTAAGCTAATCACCTAGGCTCCCTCTATAGTCCACAGAGTCCGAAGGGTGGTTCTCTTTTAAAATTAGCATTCATCTTAGACCAAATGGCTCCCTAGGGCACCCATTTCAATCAGTTATAGAACAAGTCAAACTTACATGCCTAACTTTAAAATACATTTCTTTGGGACTGACTTCCAGGGCAACTGTTGATTTTGAAAGAATTGCAGATGCTAATGTCAACATCAGCAAAACTCAGCAGTTTAACTGATGAGCAGATGGTACTAGACTGATGAGCAGGATGATTGCAATTCATCAAAGGACTAATGAAGATCTACATAAGACACCTCTGGTACTTTCTGGAGGAGAATATGAAAACCAGGAAACAGCTAAATATAGCATTTCAAAATACACAACATGAAATGAACAGAGTGCTGCAAATGACTTAAAGTTGTGTACAAGCTCATTGACAGAAGATGATAACCAATAGGAGGATATATGAAATGAAGTATTAGAAAGGGTTTAAATGTTTGTAAAGGTGAACCATAAACCAGACCTTTCGAATTTAAGCTGCGAGACAGCTGGACCTTAGAAAACACTTTCTGGCCCCATTTACAAGGCATCATATTTGCTTGATATTACAATGAATAAAGAAACCGTGTGCCCATTCATGAGTGAGTCTGAGCCTGGAACCAGATGAGAAGGGATGAGAAACTGACGCAGGTGGAGCTAGCTATGGCTAGTGAGTTAGTGGATGGTCTCTGAAGCTCCAGAAGTTTATCCTGGTCTGCTGTACACCTGGAGAGCCAAAGCTCCTTGATTCCCTTAGTAGTGAAACACAGAGAGACTGGAAGAAATATCCAGAACTAGTTATTTTCTTCTGAAGATAAATCCCATGAAAAAGCTGAAAGCATGTTTGGATATAAATATTATGAGTAAAGTCTCTTGTGATAAACTCTTCTAAACATCAATAGCCACTCAATCTCCTCTTAAAAGAAAGATTATAAAGTATTAACTACTATAGGAAAAACCTAGGAGTAAGTATACATGTCAGGAAAAAGATTTCCATTGGTTGTGTCCTCCTTGGCAAAAAGCAACAATTCTACCTGTTTGAAATGAAA
>NW_008795932.1:4125680-4135446 GCF_000699145.1 Aptenodytes forsteri
TGGAGCCGGCTGGGACGGGCTGGAACCGGCTGTGTCCGACATGGGGCAGCCCCGGCCTCTCCTCACAGACTTCATCCTACAGTGCGCCCCCCCCAACACCTGGGCACAGACACCTGATACACCTATTCTTCAGGTTTCTAATTAACCTTTTTTTTTCCTTCTTTTTTTTTCTTTTAATATTTTATCACAAATATCCATTCCTATCAAAATCCACAACGGGAGTAATTTATAAGAGACCCACTCTCACGTTAGAAAGCACCTGTCAGTTCTTCCCTGGATTAGGTTTTATAAAAATGTTAACATTTAATTCAGCACAGCCCTGCTCAGTGAGGGCACTGCCTGTGCTGGGGTCACTCCATCTTCCAGACCATCCTACCTCATGGAGCAGCCATCTCTTGCTGCTCCCAGATGCTGGGTTGGATCTCAAAACATCATCCACCCAGGCAGGGTCAGCTCTATCCAAACTAGTCCTGACAGATGCCTCCTAAATATCTACAGTGATGGAAACTGTGAAGAAAAGCATCAGAGTGGGTAGGTCAGTGTGTTGTGAGTGGCCTACTACATATCATACATGCTGAATTTCATCAGACCAAATTTGCTGCCAGATTTTTGTCAAGAAATTTCAAAATGTTTCATGTCAGCTGAAGATGCACGAAGCATTCCCTGAGAAAAAAAATCTTTTCTATCTCTTCCATTTTACCTCTTATTCCCCCAACACCTTAGTAAAGCATAGGAGGGTTGGGATTTTGTTTGGGTTTTTGTTTGTTTATTTTGGGGGGTTGCCTCTCTCCAGAAACACTATAAACTTTTCCTAAATCTATTGATCTTTCCACTGCCAAGACTCACAAAGGAAAGATATTTTGTGTCAGCACAAAAGATGAAAAATTAGATTTGAGGTCCTTTTTATCTCTTCTTTCTCACAGACTAGTGGTGGAAAAATGGAAACCAATCCCCTAGAAGCCGAGATGCAAAACACTACAGTAAATTTCTTGCTTCATCCAACGGTATTGGGTATCCCAGCTGGAGCTGATCAGGCAAATAAGTTTCAGGCTTTTCTTTTTCTCCCTGTAAATTACATCAATAATCCTTTTGTCCTTATAGTCCATTCTGGTTTTAGAATCAATGAATTGATGAATAAGTGCAGTAAACAGCTGTAAGCAAACATTTTACACTTTACGTTTACTTGTAGAAATATCATTTAGATAATTTAATGTAGCAAATTCCACTACAGCTCACATGTATTGTAAAAGGCTAATTTAAGAATATTTCTTGTTTGTTAGTAGTAACATATTTCACAAGTATAAATTGAAGAACTCAGGCCTGGATTATCCAGACCTCATAGGACTAGGTGCTACAAAGCGGCATGAAGGATTGGTCACAGTCCTCAAATTTTATTGAGGAAAGTAGATCGATCCTGCTTTCCTCACAGTTGTGCCAAAGATTAATTTAAAGTCACAGTGTATCCTTGACTCAGATGTATGCAAGTGGCACTCATTGCTCCTTGGTGAAAGTGATGTGCTGTATTGTAATTTTTTTATTTCTCAGCTCCGTTTTGAGGTAGAATATTATTTCTGTGACTAAGCAATCAGTCTCCAGCAGAAGGAGCACTGGCAATACAACTAGGTAAATCACAGTCCTTGGCATTTTGTTTTGATAAAAGAGCTTTAAGAATTACATGCAATGCTTATTCTCTGCTACAGGACATTTTCTTCCATGTTCATTCAAGAGGAAAAGTGACACCAGTTTAACCAGGGATGTTAGCAGCCGTACACTGGTGCTCCCTCCCCTTCTACACCACACTCCTGAATTCAGTCCAGCTTTAGCTGACTATTGAAGTCTGACAGACTTGCACCACAAGCATCACCATTGCAAAAAGGAAGGAAGGGAAATTCAATTGTCTTTACCTCTTTGCCCAGCTGTAAATGCAACCTATGCTTAAGTTTTCTATCTTATTTCTTTTCAAAATATGATGCAGCTGTGCAATAGCTACCTGCTGGAGATTCATTTCTCTTCAGAGTTTCATGACCTCTTTCTGTTGTTCATGGTACCATTTAGCTCTTGGTCTTACACATGACCACAGTGGGGACACCAAGGTCTCTGTCCTCTGTTAGCTTAAGGAGAACTCAAAGGTAAGGCCTGAACCAATCTAGCCTGACAGGAGGTTTTAGAAACTGCAATTGCTTTCTTTCCTCAGAAGATTTGTGAAAGGCAAAGAAAATTTAAGGCATTTCATATATTTTGTCATTGTGCCATTCCCAGCATCATTACATGACTCTCAGCAAAATCGAGTCACTGAGATCCTCCCAGAGCTGACAAGCGTTCCCTTCTTAGTTTTTAAACAAATATGCCACCTTTCATGACCATATTTCTGATACAAAACAATAACAGCAACGGGGTCATGCTAATTTATGAGGGGAAAAGGCATAGCCTGGAAAAGAATTCCTAAGGAGTTTGCTGCCCAGTTACCTCTTTTTGTCCACTAAGCAACTAGACATGTCTGTTATCTCGGTAAGCCTTTTAAAATCCTTCCTATTTTCTTGCCAGACATCCAGTGGATTGCTGTTTTGTACCAGGACTCTGCTAGGAAAAAAAAAGATGTTTTACACTGCTGCTACACCAGCCTAAATGGAAATCTATCTAATGTAATCTGTATTTTCCATTTCAGGAATAAATGGATTTTTTATCCTTGTTATTAAAACCTGAATAGTTAATGTATCTTCTGCATTGACACGCTAAATCACAATGATACTAAAGGTGGGAAGGGAGATCAATAAAGTACCTTTTAAGCAGCTGGTCCTCACAACTCACAATCTCACTCTGACAGTGCTCTTTTTTTCTTTCCCCTCTCTCTTCCCTAAGAATTTATAATTGGTTTTGTTGTTTGTTTTTTTTCTTGTGTGTTTTGTTAAATACTGTATCTTCTTTATAAAATGCCATTCAAAGTCTCCCTGAAAACAAGTGACTAAGACACAAATATTTGTATTCAAGCAAAACTCTATTCTGGAAAGACTTATTTTCTCTGCCAAAATCAAACCTCTTTTTTTCACTGGAATTTCACAGAAAAGCAAGTCCAAGGTCAATCTCAAGCTTGCAAAATTACATCTAATGTCCTAGGCTTGATATAATCCCATTTCAGACCAGCACATGAAGTCTTGGTGACATGATAGATGGTTTGCTACCGTCAGGGATGATTAACAGAGACATGTTCTTATCTTAGACCTCCCTGAGTCATTTGACACATCTGTCATATTTCCAAGGGAATGTTTTCATACTGAGGTACATCCAAAGAACGTGATGGAAGGTGGTACCAAAGATCAACCATCTCTCTGGTCCTGTACGGCATTTAAATGCAGTCGTAAAATGATCTATCAGCAACCTTTCACCATATATATGTCTACACCACTTCAGTACACATGGCACAACACTTGGAAAGCAGGTCCAGGTCTGAGATGAAAAACAGTTTGCTGAAATTAAAGCCAAAAAGGTCAATGATGATGCTGATAAGCAAAGAAAAGCACTTTAAAAGGTTGCTACTAAGAAACAGCTGTTGGCTGAAGAATACATATCTATCTTTGGCAACACAGTCTATAGTTTATTACTCTTTCTGCATTCCTTGCTGATTTTAGACTTTTACTGACCTGCACTTCTGAGTGATGCCTTCTGTTTGTCACCAGCTGCCCAAAGAGACTTAACACTACTCTAGCAAAGACTGTGATATTAATGATTTTCTCACTTCTTCGCTGTGTTAAAGCCGTGAAATATAGCTTGGAATTAAATCGTTAATTGCAGATACTCTCTGTGTTGGATCTGGCTTGTCCAGGAGACATAATAAACATAATTGTCTGTTTTTATCACTGCTTGTCATTAAACACCAAGTGAAATTGGGGATTGAGAGCAGGGATTGAGCAAAGGGATTGAGAGCAGCCCTGCCGAGAAGGACTTGGGGGTACTGGTGGATGAAAAGCTGGACATGAGCCAGCAAGGTGCGCTCGCAGCCCAGAAGGCCAATCATATCCTGGGCTGCATCAAAAGAAGCGTGGCCAGCAGGTCCAGGGAGGGGATTCTGCCCCTCTGCTCTGCTCTGGTGAGACCCCACCTGGAGTACTGTGCCCAGCTCTGGAGCTCTCATCACAGGAGAGACACGGACCTGTTGGAGCGGGTCCAGAGGAGGTCCACAAAAATGGTCAGAGGGATGGAACACCTCTCCTATGAAGAAAGGCTGAGAGAGTTGGGGTTGTTCAGCCTGGAGAAAAGAAGGCTTTGGGGAGACCTTAATGTGGCCTTCCAATACTTAAATGGGGCTTATAATAAAGATGGAGAGAGACTTTTTACCAGGGCCTGTAGTGACAGGACAAGGGGGAATGGCTTTAAACTAAAGGGGGGTAGATTGAGACTAGATGTAAGGAAGAAATTTTTTATGCTGAGGGTGGTGAAACACTGGCCCAGGTTGCCCAGAGAGGTGGTGGATGCCCCATCCCTGGAAACATTCCAGGTCAGGTTGGACGGGGCTCTGAGCAACTTGATCTAGTTGAAGATGTCCCTGCTTATTGCAGGGGACTAAATGACCTTTAGAGGCCCCTTCCAACCCAAACCATTCTATGATTCTATGATTCTAAATTCAGAATCTTGAGCCTTATTTATGGTCCCCGAGGGAGGAAGGATATATTTATCTTGTCTAACCTTAAAATTTGCATCGTATATGTGTGCATGTGCTTCAAGTGTCTTTATAGCCATTGGAGAGGAACAGGCACTTTTAGAAAACAGAGACTGTGAGACTGTGATCAACAGCTCTGGTCTGTTGGCACCACTGAACTTTCTATATAACCATGAGGTTCATGGAATTTCATGGGATTATTCTTCAATAGTACAATGAGCTCCCCTAAAAGCAGACAATCATAACGAACCTCTCCATCTTCTATTGCATTTCTTTGACGTAGAGTCTCTTATGAACACATAGAAAAGAAAAAGAAAAAAGAAGAAAACTTCCAATCAAAACACTTCATTGCATGCACAATTCTCTCCCCTGGGAGAGGTTGAGCAAGAAAATGAGCTAGAGTTGACATGTTAGTCACTTTACTTAATGTGCTAATGGAAGATACTCCAATATTGTGGGTGATGAGGGCTGCATAAGAATTAATACAGTAGAATAGAAACTGCTTGTTTACAATGGGCAGAGAGGAGAGATTCTGAATAGGACTAGATTTATTTTATCAACTACACAGCAGTCAAAGCTGTTTCAATGAAGATACATGAAGAATTCTATCATCTTACTTTGTAGACTTATTTAACCAACAGACTGTCTTCTCTATGATTTGTGATAGCTTTACACATTAGAAACTAACTGAGATATATCATGACTGTCAAATCCTGCTATTCCTGTGGGTTTCACATACAGTACAATAGAACCACTTTCATTATCTTTGTGTTACAGATAATGGATAATAAACCATCTTACAGTACCCAAAGGAAAGCCTCTTGGAGCATAGAAACACTCTTAATACATGGAATACATTTTAAACCTTTTTTTCCTGAAAAAGTCTTTGAACCAAAAATGAAGATGACTTTATTTTTTGAAAGCTACACTTTTTCCTTTTTTTTTTCTTTTTTTTTCCCCTAATGGAAAGACTACTTAAACTACCCCATAACAGTAACTGTGCAGTTATTCTTACTTACCAAAGCACTTACTTTTCAGTAGCTGGAAAAGGTTAAGGGCTTGAGATTCCAAGAAAATCACTGAACAATTCCAACTGTCAACAACATCAACTGATTTTCTACTCACCCCATTTGAGCTCTACCTCACTGGTTTCCCTTTGCATGTAATGTCCTTCTATCTTTGTTCTTCCTAGTGCTGGACTGCTACTGATCTTTCTTCCCTTTACCCACAGTCATTTCCATCTCTTTCCCAGTTTCAAACACCTCTCTATACCTCATAAGCGATCCTTCACTGGAGTCTCATAATTCAAAATGAGAAGGTTTCACATCAACCCTTTTATCCCTCCAAAACAGGCAACCTCCAGAGTATGCAAGCAACATCTATGGAATGGTACACCATTCAATTATGAGACAACCTTTCAGTTAGCTAAAAATTGAAAACCAGGGCTGTCTCAGATCTCACCATAGTCCGAAGATGACTGTTCAGACAGATATTAACCTCCCATAAGCTCTGTGTCATGTGTGGAAACCATAGATAATTTCAGGCAACCCAAGTGGCACTAGATGCCTATGCTTTTTCCTAGCCCTCATTTTCTCTGATATCCCTTTTATTGTGACGTGATTCCTTCACACTCAAGCTAGGAAAGATATTTTTGCTGAGATTTGTGTCTGCCTGAGACGCATCATTCCTTCGAGGCTTCCTAGCTGCCATTGCACATTTGCTGGCAGCTCTTTAGAAGACAAATGTAGCTTATTTTATTACCATTACTTCATGTCTTTTCTTGCTATTGCATTCATTAGTTTTACCATTTACAGTAGTTGTACTGGTGGTACACAAGATATAACAGAGGCAAAGTTTGTAAGAAGAAGTGCTATTTTTAATTACATCTAGCCACACAGTAAGGGCGAGCACACTTTGAAGAGCACAGGGGTTTCACAAAATCTTCTTCAGATCACAAGAAGGAACAGCAATTCTCAAGTCCAAGAATAAATTCAGGATAAAAACCAGGCTGAGATAATTATGTCAACTGATAGACAACTTGAGGGAAGAGCATATTCATTACTTGTACAACATATGGACCTGTAGCTGGACTATTCCTTAGTCCCTCTGGAAAAGTTGGAGACAGTAGCTAGTGTCTCTGGGAAAGTCTTAACAGGAGTTAAAGAAGTGGTGAAAAATTGTGCAGTGCTATTAAGCCAGTCCTTCTTTCACACCAGTGACTTTTAGAATTCAGTAATCTCTGAGTTTTGCTTCTTTGGACTACAAAGACCTAAAAAGTTTTTACAGGTTTTTGGGATGAAGAGGTAGACACCAAAGATGTATTTTTGGTGACATTTTTTCTGCCACTGAGAAAAAGATGTTCATGCCCTTCATTAGCTGTACGTCTGAGGCCATTCCAGATAATTTTGTTGTTTTGTCTTACACATATATGCAAATAAATGCTCTGATTTTATGTTCTGATATCAGCTTGAGGAGCTCAAATGTGCTCAGTGCTTCCTGCAAATAGAAGGAAGGACAAAGGACCACTTTCTTTCTGCAAGGACTGTTTAGTCTATTATTTAAATGGATTTACCTGTGCTTTAATAACTTATATAAAGCTTCAAACTCTCTTGGGAACAGGCATCTTAAATACTTGCAAGTTGCCTAGCTCAATTTGAGTATGCAGTTATTGCCATAATGATAATAAACTCAATTCATGATCACATTAGTTGGTTCACTACAGTATGCATCCCTTGTATTTAATAAATATTTAACTGTCCACTGTGTAATAATTAATCACTTCAGCTTTCCTTCTAAATGTCCTTCTGTTAAAGTTGCAAGGCAGTTTTATGTCTGTAATAAATCTGCCTTTCCGAAAAGCAAGCTATGGCAGACAGTTCCTCTATCTCCACTGTAACCCAGCCCTACGATATGTATTTGTTCAGAGTTCACAATTAATTGCTCGTCAGTGGGAAGAGAAAACAAAGAATTTGAGGCATTCAGGAAAAAAGAAAAAAAAACAAAAAACAAAGGCAGACAGTAGTTGAAACAGGATCAGAGGTGCAGTTTAAAAGCATATCTTGAGGGCATAATGAACTTGTAACTAGACCTTTACCAATGATATCAAAGACCTCAGTTCTAGTCTCAGTTATAGTCCTGGCCTGCTGTGTGGCATTTCCTTTCAGCCCTTTGTGACTCTGTGTCACTGGATCTACCAGGAAGATAAAGTTTCTCTTAGATTCAAAGAATATACAATAGTTGTGGAAATATGCCCACATTCTGGAGTTGCACTGTGGAATTCAAGTGTTCTGTAATTTGGAAACTACAGAAGATCTACACAGAGGATTGCAGATACTTAAAAGCTTAGAATAAGTATCTCTGTTAATTGCTTAGTCCTTCATAAAATACATAGAGACAAAAACCTTTCTTTTTTGGACACTGTCTTTAGTTCCTAAGGAAAAACAAAAATGTGTTTAAGCCAGTCATCTATCATTATAGGAATTACAAAAGAAAAAATAGACATTTTCTTATATATACTGTCTCTGGAGTTCAGATGCGTCTTTCTGCCTTTGGTCTCTATCCTAAACTGATTACTGGGGTCAAGTATCTTGATAACATTTCTTTCAAAAATCATAGTATTTGGTTCATTTTTTCAGAACGTGGCAGAAGATGGTGGCTTCAGCAGTCAAATGCCCTTTAACTCTATCATGGGACATGTATGTTCCATTCCATAGATTGCTTCTCACAGTTTTTATTTTTATTTTTCATCAAAGACTTATAAAAAATAGAAAAGCTCTAAGAGGAGGGAATGGGATTCCCCAGCTTCCAGTCTCTTATAATATTCTATTTTCAGACTGTTTGAATACTCTCCTGGGATGTTTGGGTGCAAATTTCTTCATGCTTCAAAGTTATCTCTTCTGCCCCTTTCCTCTCCCCTCTCCCACAACAAGGAGACAGTGCTCTCAGAGATACTTATAAAGGTGCTTACTGTCCCCGAGTCTGAACTCCTAGGAATACTCTGAAAATGACTGTGAGATTGAGGTCTGTGGGCAAGATAGAGGGATGTCTGAGCTGTAAATGCCTTAGAGGTTTGGAGTGAGAGAGAAGTCAAGCTGCTTAACACTGTCAGTTTATGTGATATAAAGCTTGCCTCCAGGCACACAGAGGAGCTCAGAGGCATGAGGAAGGCAGAAGAGCCCCATTCCTCCAATCAGAGACACGAGTCCTTGCCCTGGCCCCTGCCAGTGCTGTCCCAGGAGAGCCCCGGTCCCATGGGCCAAGGGTGGCACCCACACTATGCGGCAACAGGAGTAGCGTTTTGGGTAACCTCACTGACTAAGTGGGTTCACTGCCCAGGGTCATGGGACCTTGGGATGCAGGAGAAGACCATCCTGGGATTGCACATGACTTATTATGCGAGTTAAGGGGAGGAAACAAAGGTATGGAAATGGATAGGCCTAGGTGATCTGAGGAGCATGGTAAAACCGAGGGATAAGGGGATAAAAGTGTCACACGTAAACAAGTTGCTTGTCAGTACATTTGTCTCACCATGCCTGGAAGTTTTATCGTCTTATTAAATTTCTTTCTAATGATTTTTCTGGATGAGGGACTCTCTATCCCCTGTGTGTTTATGGGTATGACAGGTTGACCTTGGCTGGCAGCCAGACAACCCCTCCAGCTGCACCTTCACTCCCCCTCCTTACAGGACACAAGGAGAAAACAGGATGAGAAAGCTCATGGGTTGAGATAAAGACAGGGAGATCACTTACCAGTTACTGTCATGGGCAAAACAGACTAGACTTGGGGAAATTAATTGCATTTATCACCAATCAGAATAGATTTGGCTACTGAGAAACAAAATGAAAATTTAAACACCTCTCCCCCTCCCCCTTTCCCAGTCCCACCTTCACCCCTTCACTCCAGGATGAGAAAGCTCATGGGTTGAGATAAAGACAGGGAGATCACTTACCAGTTACTGTCATGGGCAAAACAGACTAGACTTGGGGAAATTAATTGCATTTATCACCAATCAGAATAGATTTGGCTACTGAGAAACAAAATGAAAATTTAAACACCTCTCCCCCTCCCCCTTTCCCAGTCCCACCTTCACCCCTTCACTCTCGACTCCTCTCT
>NW_008795932.1:4136047-4139419 GCF_000699145.1 Aptenodytes forsteri
GCCTCTTCTCAATGATGCCACCCTGCGGCCCCCTCTGCCAGAGCCTGGGCATGGACACACCTTACACTGGTGTCTCTTGGTATCTGTATCCATTTTGCTGTCATGGCACCCGTATGTCCATGGTGCAGCACCTGGAGCGAATGCAGGTGTGTGAGTGAGTGTGTGAGCTCTAGTGAGTATCAAGGCAGACCTGGGAGCTGGGGGAGGTGTGTGTGTCTCAGGGTGAGGCACCTGGAGGACCTGGCTACCTGACAGACCAAGCAGTTCAGGACAGCTCCTGGAGAGACTGTACCTTTTAGGGAAGCAAACTGAGAGACCTGTTTGTGTGTGTTTATGTCTGTGCAGGAGGAACTCAGAGGGAATGAGGATCCAGGACCAGCTACTGGATGGACTGTTTGTGTAAGCCCAGTTACTGGAGGGACTCAGTGTGTCTGTGTGTGTCTGTGTGTGTCTGTGTGTCTGTGTGTCTGTGTGTGTGTGTCTGTGTGTCTGTGTGTGTCTGTGTCTGTGTGTCTGTGTGTGTGTGTCTGTGTGTCTGTGTCAGCATGTGTCTGTGTCTGCGTGTGTCTGTGTGTTTTGCTGTGCACACAGGGGATCTATAGCAGCTCTAATGCCCAGGTGCCAGCAACTGAGAAGACTGGGACCCAGGGGCAGCTACTGGGCAGACTGTCCGAGAGCAGCTACATTGTACGTGTGTTTATCTACACTCTCACTAATGTACCTTCCTCCTGATCAGACAGTGAGAAGAACAAGATATAGCCATGGGTGCTGTTTGGATGAGGCATGTGTTTGTGGGAGTGCTGAGTGTGTCTGTCTGTATTATCTCTTTGGCTGGCTGTGTATATACGTATATATGTGTTGTATATATGTGTTCTGTGTGTGAGTTCCTACTGGGAACACTGTTCAGTCCTGCTATTGTTTGGACCTCAGGGCTTGGAGCTGTGGCAGTCTTGCCTCTGTTGGGCTACTGGATTTAGCAACTTCTAGCAAACCAGGAAAGAAACAGATATTTAAATGTGCAGGGTGGTATTCAATTTGATGATAAGTTACCAAAGCATGAATATCTTCATGTGAGCTGAATGTTGAAGATCTCACGTCAGGACAAAGGAGATGGAAGGCAGGATTCTGTTGCCCAGTGTTTTTCCAAAACAGAGGGGTATCTTGGCTGGTCTCCAGGTGCTGTTCCAGCAGGATATGTGTCTCCCATACACCCACACATCTTGTGTTGTGTCTCTCGTATCTATAAACCTTCATTGTCTGAAATGGCTCTTTCATCTGTGTTGAGGAATTGGAATACCGTACATATTCAGTACCAGCACAAAAGTATCTAGGCAACATTCAGGTGCCTGAAAAGTGCAAGGGGCATGTGGCAATGGCAGTTTTCAATGTCAAGTGTCATTGTGTGCCTTTGGATATTCCAGCTGGGCTCCACTGGTTGCTCCAGCAAACCAGACATCTGCAAGTCTCTGGTATGCTCAGACAGCTACTTTAGGCACTGAAACTAGGAGTCCTAGGGCTTTACTGTAGCAAACCCGAGATTCTAAATGTGAATTGCACCTAGGCAATATTGAACACTTCCCTCTGGCAAGTAAGACAGGAATCTATTCACACTTCAGGCTTACACTGCAGTTGGTAAGTGTCTCTATGGGGTGATTCAGTCAACAAAAGGTCTGCAATGCTTTCTGAAGGAATCTCTCCCCAGTAACTGGGAAAAAGCTTAGGATATCTACCTTCATGTGTTTCTGGTAAGTATAGGTACAAGGTGAATGGGATGAAAAGATGGTCTTAAGGATGGACCTTGAAGTTTAACTGCTGGTATGAACTTTGGCTGATAAGAAGTCAATTTCAGATTTGGGTGCTTGAGTTGAAAATTTAGGTTCCTTCATCCATTAAAATCCTCTTACTAACGAAACCCTTAGGTGTTTATTCGTTTATTTTGTCAAGATCCCATCAGGGTACTTTAGCCCTATATCTCTTTTTAAACAAACTGTGTGCGTGTGGAAAAGGTAACTGGGTACCTTTCAGGATTTGAGCCTTTTGAAGAAATCTATACCAAGATGTGTGAAGAATATCAGTTTTACTGCCACACCTCCGATGGCGCATTCCTGCATATGTGGGCGGGTATAAGAACAGCTCATCTAATATTTAACTTTTACATTCATTCTACATTTAAAGTACGTATTTTCCCCAACAGCTCTGGAGTTTACCAAATAATTCAGAAGCAATGACTTAAGAATGTAGATTTTGAACTGCAGGCGTTTTATTTAGTAAGATGGTCCACTTTCCCACATCAGTGTACTGAAGGAAAATAACAACGTAATAATAACACCCAGCTTCTTAATGCATGGAAAGAGACACAAGGAAAAAACTGCTGGGAGCTGAAAGTATTTAGATTCTTTCCTTGATTGTAGCTGATGAAATTAAAAAATAAGACTCCAGATGTCTAACAAATAGGGAGGTTTGGGGTTTTTTTTTGCTTGTTTGTTTTGGATATTTTTTTAATCCTATTGTCAGTTAACTACCTAGGAGGTTCTACCATATAGATACATTTTAAGTATAAACCTTCTGCCAGTGTAACTCACGATCTCATTACAAAAGCCCAGAGGAGGGAATCAGAAATTAATCCAAAATTGGATGTTAATTAGAAATGTGTGCAAACTGATGTGCTGTGTGGGAGATGCAAAGCCACTGCACGCTGTGGGTTAGAGTAGAACTTTATACCCTGCCCTGAGCAAAGAATTGTGCAGAAGCTGAATGCTCAGTAGAGATGTGGATCTCCCTGTACATACAGAACAAAGAAACAATCTTTGCCCCAGTGCTTACAGTCAGATTAAGGGAGGGAAAAAAAAAAAAAAAGAAAAAGAGAAAAAGAAAAAGATAAGCCTTTCTCATTTTTCCTTTTGTTTATTTTTTGTGGTTCCAGGTTCCAATAACCACTCTTCAGGCCGCAAAAACTGGAGTCAAAAGACCGGATTAATTCAGAAATTAGTCTGTTTTTTCTGCGGGTTCGTATAGTATCTGGTGTGGATGAAGATCTGAACATGATCGCACTGGTGAGGCCGCACCTCGAATACTGTGTTCAGTTTTGGGCCCCTCACTACAAGAAGGACATTGAGGTCCTGGAGCGTGTCCAGAGAAGGTAAACCAGGCTGAATAACCACTCTTCAGGCCACAAAAACTGGAGTCAAAAGACCAGATTAATTCAGAAATTAGTCTGTTTTTTCTGCGGGTTCGTATATAGTATCTGGTGGATGAAGATCTGAACATGATCGCACTGGTGAGGCCGCACCTCGAATACTGTGTTCAGTGTGGCCCCTCACTACAAGAAGGACATTGAGGTCCTGGAGGGTGTCCAGAGAAGGGCAACGAGAG
>NW_008795932.1:4139433-4146423 GCF_000699145.1 Aptenodytes forsteri
CCATCCCTGGAGGTATTTAAAAGACGTGTAGATGAGGCACTTAGGGACATGGTTTAGTGGGCATGGTGGTGTTGGGTTGACGGTTGGACTCGATGATCTTAGAGGTCTTTTCCAACCTCAATGATTCTATGATTCTATTCTATGATGGGAAAAACAGAGATATGTCTTTGGGGGGTTAGGCAGGGTGTCAAACTGGAAATCTCATGAGAGTGGTCTTAGAAAATGGATACCTGCATGGAAACAAGATTGGTCAGGGGGAAAGACAAGCTGGTTGATACTTAATTGATCAAGGCAAATGTTCCTTCATTAAGTCATCTACTATGGCTAATTTTTTGCTGGCCAAGTGACAGCTTGTGGGTAGGACTTAGGCTATAGCCAGGGCACTGACAGCTCCTAGCATGTCACCACACAAGGATTTACTGGAAGCACCAAATCCTATGAACAAATAACTATGAAATTTAGAAAAAAAAAAGAAACAACATTCCAGATAACTGAGAAAAAACTTACAGTTTTCCCAGAATGCCCATAAATTACTAAAAAACCTGCCTTTATTATTTTTAATGTTATGATTTTATAAAATAATCTTATCATTTTCAAGCATATAACAGTCGTTTATTGAACCTCTACTTCTGGTAATATACTATTCACTCACTTCTCATTAATCGCCTGCCCCACTGAAATGAACATTGCTTTATTCCAAACCCACACCAATCACAAGCACAGAAATTCCAGAAAAAAATGCTAACACTGTGAAATTACTGCTTTTCATATGGAGTACTCTGTCTGCAATCTAGCCTACTGCTATCACTGCTGACAGCAGCCAAGTATAGCAGATCTGCTAGAAATTTTCCTTAGCATTACAACTCTTAGTTTTCACTCGTACCAGGATATGTCCTGATAAAGGCAAGTGAGAATACTCTCCCTTCTGAGGTAGAAAAACTTGACATAAGAACACCTTTGTAAGAAATTTGTAAGAATTTGTGGATTCAGTGTGGAGTTGTGAGAAAAAAGCAAGCAAACAAACAAAGTAAGGCTTTACTAGTATTTTTATGGCTTTTGTATTAATGACCAGGGGACATTTTGCCTTGTAATAGAGGATTCTCTGCCCTGAAGTAAAATATATTCCAGAAAGGAAAATCCTTTTCTGTCTTTTCCTGGCTCACTTTCTATCTTTGTTCGTATCACATGACTTGTTAGATCAAAGTTTCCATTTTAGCTTCATATACATATTGCATGAGTGTCAGGTCCTGACTTTTTTGCATCAAAAGTTAATGGGAAAAATCATTCTTCAGGTGTCTAGGGCACGTACAAATTGTGGTCCCAAGAGGAAATATCCAGACATAGATGCCTGTTGGACTTTCAGAAAATGAGCTATTCAGCTTTCCAAAGGGATTTGGATACACAATCACCTATAAAATTAATGAGAATTGGGCATACTCAGCCCCTAAGTGGCTTTGAAAAGCATGTCCTCAAAATCCATACTGGTAAATGATAATGGCTTATTGCTAGGGAGTTTCTAGCTAATCTCAGCACATACACCATAACAGCATCTTTTGCTGGAGACTTATTTTATTAGAGGAATTAATTTCCGTTATAGAAGACTACCAATATCTGAATATTTTTGAAATTGGTAATCGCAACACTAAGGTTGTTTGATGTACAGATATCTGTTTATATTAGACTTAAATACCTGATTAACACTTAGCTCCCTAAATCCACCATTTCAAATGTTGCTTTCTAAACAGAATTTTCAAAAAACATAATTGAAGTTGACAAAGGGCCAATAAAATACTAATCACTCACCACTTATCTGGGGGGACACTCTCATCTTGATAATCTATGGCTTTTGCAGCAGATCTTTCATTATCGCTAATGCCCTGTGCATTCTCTCTAATACAGGCTGAACAGCAAAAACCTTTGGAACAGTCACTTGCCTCTCTTAAGATAATATTACTTCATGTGACTAATTGTTCCAAGTATTAAATATGACCTAAAGTATTTTTCAATATAGAAGTATTCTCCATGTACAAGAAACTGAAAGATGAAAACAGGCTCTATTTTAAATAAATAAATGAATGAATAAATATACAGCTAGCTTTTTTTCATTTGTTTAAGCAGTATGAAAACTTAAAGATGCCTACAAACCAAATTAGTGAAATGAGGATATAATTTTGCTCTCAGTAAATCCAAAGTAAGTCTAGGATAATTCTGTTCTTTGTGTACTTCTGCCAAGAAACTGATAATGAATGATAATTTTATGTAGTTATATAATGGTTGTCATTGGCAATACAAATAGAAGACTCCTATTATTTTCTTCACATTTCTTTCCTCAAAAGCTTTTAAACCAGGAGTCTAATCCAAACTGCATTGCTGTTGGCAGTGATTTGGGATTATAAAAAGATGAGAGTAGCTGTATTGTGTCAGACTATTTAATACTTTATCCTGTTGCTGACAATGGCCCAAAACAAAAGCTTAGAGAACAAAGGTGATACCACAAAAAGAATCAAGTGATTCACTTGGTGGGAGTACTTCTTGGCTTCCAGCAAATTGTAGCTCAGTTTTTCCTGTAATGTGCAGAAAACAGAGCAGGTGTGTGGCAAAAAGGGATTATGAGGTGCTCTCATCTCCAGTGTACAGACTGGGAACTGAGGTCATAAAGAAAGCACAGTTTAAATAGTGTTTGCAGACATCACAAAGCAGCAAATTTTAGGTGAAAATATATATTTTAAACAATAGGAATGGATATAACTTTTCAACTGCTTATTCATAGTCACATCCCCAAATGATGAGACTTTGGGAACTGTTTTGTTGATTTAATCATTAGAAACCAACTCTAAACCATGGATTTTTTCCCCCCAACTTTTCTCTCAGCAGTACACTCACATAGTGGACTACTGAATATTTTCTTTGGCAGCTTTATCTAAATAATACTTCCTTGTAATTGGTCTGGTGATAAATACAACAGAGAACAGTCCAAAGAAACAAATCGTCATGACCCTAATTGGATTACTGTTTTTTTTTGTGCCACAGATTTTTGAAATTAAGTTTTCTAAAATATTACTAATATTTATGTCACAAATATATTATCACATTGTTTCAAATGTTAACTCTTTGTCTTTCAGCAAGACAGTTTTAAATTATAATAAAATGCCATGTAACAGTTTATGCAAGCATTTTGCTTTTTAAATTAATTTAGTCAAGTCAAAATAACTTTTTTTTTAGGAAGTTTTGAAATAGTCAACTCACCCTGTTCTTTGGGGAAAAAAAATAGTTGATGCTTACATTAGAAAGTGATTCTTCAAAGAGGCCTAATGAAATTTATACCTCATGCATGGAGCTATAATCAAAAATAAAAACCTATTATTTTGCTCAATATCAAAGTTTGGATGTAAAGTAATATACATGCACTGTGGATGAAGAGCAGACTAGAAAAGAAATATAAGTGACATGAGGGGAGGCTGAAAAGAGTGGGAATTGTTGTTTTCTCTTTGGGAAGAGAAAGCTAAGTGAAGATCTTGTGTTTTGTCTTCATCTACCTAATGGTAAGGTATAAAGAAAACAGAATGGAACTCTTCTCAGAAGTGCAGTGAGAGGACAGGAGGCAATAAGAGGCCACAAGACCTGTTTTGAGCAGGAAGCTGGATTATCTGACCTCTTATAGCCTACGTTATTGTGAGATTCTTTTAAATGGGAAGTAAACTTGTTTAGATACACCCTGCAATTCTTTAATATCTGAAGCAAAGAAGTTTTGTTCAGTATGCAGAGCAAACGAAACCAGCAAAAAACACAGATTAAAGTACTAAATGTGTTTAAAGAAATCACAGGTTTCTGACAATAACTGCCAAAACAAAACCCAGGGGACTTATCTCCTTGCACAGAACACCCTGAATCATGTCTCCTGTGATAAAAAGAAGAGATAAAATGCCTCACCAATACTTATTCACACTTCTCTAAAGAGGGTTTTTTTTAATTTCTGTATGAAGAAAATGTTAAGAAAAAAATCTTTCTGAAGGGGCTGCATGCTGGAATGTAGAAATATCAGTTCTTATGGAAAAATGACTGTAAACCGATACTGACTTCTCTTGCCCTTTTTTTGGGTGGGGGGAGGTCAGTATTGCACTATTTTAAAGAAACAGATGAGATTTTGCTTCTCTTAGACTTTCCAACCTCCCTCTTTGTGGATCAATATCAGCCTAGCTATTAAACTGTCATTTTAAGTTTTCTATGGGTTTGCTGCAATGGTGGTGTTGAGGTCAATCAGCAAAGAAAAATTAGGTCCCAGTTCTCCCTGCTGCCCATAACCATTTCATAATCCATACTACTGTGGTGATTCTCTAAAGGCAAAAGAGCTGAAATGCACTCCTACCACTGTGGAGCTGATTTTTCCAGAGCTGGAAAGTATATGGAATATATGGAAACATTCATTACAATATTTGATATTAATACTCTTTGAGACAAAATGCTGGTGTCACCACTATTTATTTTATTCAACCACTGCATTCTTACGTTCCTCTGAAAGATAACTACAGTGCATCTCCCTTTCTGAAAAGTGCCCAAGAATCTTTTGTTACTCATGACCTAGGTATGAACAGATCCCTACACATGTGGGGATTTTTTCTTTTGCTTTTTTGTTTATTTGTTTGGAGTGTAAGACCCTGACCGTGTGAAATGTTGAGTGCCTTCAACTTACGTTGACCTTAAAAGGAGATGATGTCACACATCACTTTATCACCTCTAAATACTGGGGATTTGGGGGAGAGCATTGTAAGAGTGTCAGAACCCTTGGTAGGAAATCAGCAGCACATGATAATTTTTAACATCTCTTCTGCTCCTAAAATTAAAATGCCAAAAAACTCTTCCATACAGAAATTGTTTCTGTATTACTGACCAATTAGGAATAAAAAAGAATAGGAACAAGAATTTATTTGTACTTTGGCATATGATAAATTATTTGTGGTAGAAGCTGATGGAACCACATTAGGGGAAAATATATTTTTTAAATGAACAGGAGAGGGATTATTTTACCGCAGGCTGATTCACATATATCCTTGCAGTCTGCCTTGTTAGCTGTGAGGAATTGCAGGATTTCAATATTCAGTATTAAAACACTTCACTGAGGTATCTTCATGAATGTAAAGAAATGCAGAAAGGAAGGTGCATTTGCCTAACTTAGAAGAACTGGAACCCCTCTAGGAATGTCAATGTTATATCGATTTACAATAGATTTACACATCTGTCCTGCTTTTGGCAGGGATAGAGTTCATTTCCTTCCTAGTAGCTGGTACAGTGCTGTGTTTTGGATTTAGTAGGAGAATAATGTTGATAACACACCGATGTTTTAGTTGTTGCTGAGCACACCAGACAAGAATCAAGGACTTTTCAGCTTCCCATGCTCTGCCGACTGAGAAGGCTGGGGGTGCACAAGAAGCTGGGAGGGGGCACAGCCAAACTGGCCAAAGGGACATTCCATACCATGTGACGTCATGCTCAGTATATAAACTGGGGGAAAGCTGCCAGGGGGGGCCGCTGCTCGGCGACTGGATGGGCATTGGTCAGTGGGTGGTGAGCAATTGCACTGTGCATCAGCTATTGCTATTGTTATTGCTATTGCTATTATTATTTTATTTCAATTATTAAACCGTCTTTATCTCGACCCAAGAGTTTTCTCACTTTTACCCTTCCGATTGTCTCCCCCATCCCACCAGGGCGGGGGGACTGAGCCAGTGGCTGTGTGGTGCTCAGTTGCCGGCTGAGGTGAAACCACAACAACATCATACAAAAGATTCAGCCAGGTGGAATCATGCTTACTAATACAGACAGACCTATCTTCATGGATATATTTTATAACCCAGATGTATCCAAGCATATCCTACCAAATCTTCCCATGATATTCTTGGGACATATGCTCATCAATGAAGAGAAAGAAACAACTGAGGATGTTCATACTGACAGGAAGAAAAGTTAATTTTCCTCAGTTCATGCTGAGGCCTTGGTTCTTACTTTTTCATCCTGTAGTAAATAGAAGAGTCCCTACCCAGGCATAACAATTTATGTAATTTTATATTCTGGCAGACAATCTCTTATTCTGTGATCATTTGAATAGGCCCAGGAAGACAACTTTTCTTAAAAGACATTATCATGGCAAAAGGTTTTGTTTTCCCTTTGGATTATATTCCAGCTTTGAAGAAAAAGATATAAATGTATTTATGGAGTAAAAAATATACAGCTCGGCATAAAGCTTAGGAAAACTCTCATGTAAATCAATGGCATAATTCCCCATGGATGAAGCGCTGCCCTCACTAACAGTGATTGGAACTTGGGCATAAAAATAAAAAATGCCACAGTTTCACATTCAAAGAAAGGACTCAGAGGGTAGTTCTTTGTTTTCTTTCTCCAGAGAACACTCACATTATGAACTACCCACTGCTTTGGTATACAAAATTATGTTACAGTCCACAGGCAAAAATAAATATCTCATTCTCCTATGGTTTTAAAAGATGTTCAGCAGAGAACACTACAGGAATGGGTCCTCTAGCTTTCCACAGGATCAGTGGCCTTACAGAGGCTGACCTATTTATGCCCAATAGCACAAACATCAGGTCACGGAGTTGTTTTGGTTCTGCCTGTGAAGATTGGTCCTGTCTTCCTGAGGAGGCTTTTCATTGGGATGTAGCAGTGAGGTACCTCAGGATGATCATCAAAAGGCAGCAACTGTGTGACTTACAGGGCAACTTCACAGGGCAGTAAATGCTGATGCGAACAGGCTGGAACTTGCACATGATTTTTTTCTTTAAACTTTACTTATTAATTAGTACCTTGGTTCCAGAGGGCCCTAATACAAGGGTTGACCATAGAATCATAGAATCATTGAGGTTGGAAAAGACCTCTAAGATCATCGAGTCCAACCGTCAACCCAACACCACCAGGCCCACTAAACCATGTCCCTAAGTGCCTCATCTACACGTCTTTTAAATACCTCCAGGGATGGTG
>NW_008795932.1:4151509-4154109 GCF_000699145.1 Aptenodytes forsteri
GCTGAAATGGCCAATGACCATCTTATGCCCCATGTTATTTCTTGTTGGTTCAAATAATGTGACACTCCCAAGTGCCCTCAGTTCAACAGCAGTGACAGGTACAAATTGCTCAATGGTTAAGGCATTCTCTGGGGACATGTGAGTGTGGGGTTTGAGACCCTTTCAACCTAAAAATGGCATTGAATTTCATCCTCCACACATCCCAAATGACTGTTCAAACCATGAAGCTCTTCTGCAGGAAGATGAAGTCTGTTTTTCATTCTGGAAAAGCAGAAGGAGACATTGGCCCCCGAGGAGGACAATCCTGTGCTGGCTTTGCTTCAGTTTGAGATACCAGTTTTGGACTGGATGAGTTATATGCCTTTGGGAGAGGCATATCAGTTTAAAATAATCTCTGGCATCAGTGTTTCCCATTGTCTTGCTCCAAGCTGCTCTGTCCTCAGGGCCTGACTGTTTGGGTTGTTATTTTGAGGCCCCCAAATCTCCCCACAGAAAGACCCAGGCTGACTGTCGCAATGCTCTCCAGGCAGGTCCAGAGGCCGAGAGCTACCTGGGTTATGCAGGTCCTATCTTCTGTGATCTTTATTTCAGTATTGCAGCTAGCCTTAATATTGAGTTCATTAGGATGTGCTGATCTAGTCAATCTGAGATGTCTGATGTAGTACAAACCTCTGTATGGATAAGGAGTGGAAGTAGAATTTTATACCACATATTGTCTTCACTTAAATAGCCAGCAGAGATGCAAACCTTTTTTTTTTTTCCCTTGAAGACATTTTTGTCATTTAGTTTGCCTCCATTCTTAAAAGTAAATAATAGTCTCTCACTACCGCAACAAGAGTGTAATTGACTGCTTCTCTTTTGTATTGCCCCCTTGTGAGAGATGCACAGCCTGCATTCCCCAGTAGAGCTTGCTGATTTTTATAGCTAGTTTTAACATAAAGACTATCGTGCTAAAGAGTAGGGATGATATGACATTTGAAAAGCCTCTTGAGAAAAAAACAGCAAAGTGGATAGCGCTGAAAAATCATTCTGAACCTGAGATAATTTGAGCAGCTCTGCACCAGTGTTGTTCCACTGCTATCAGTGACAGGTGCTTCAGACAGCACATTTGCTAAATATCCAAATATATCAGTGGTTGTGTCTCTCTAGAGAGACAGTCTTATCTCTGCTAAGGCTGACCCGTGGAAAGGTTATTCAGAGAAAATCAAGAATTATAGCCTGCTGGCCACCATTACACCTCTGGCAAGTGAGAATGCCAAAGAGGATTAAGAGATCTGGATAAGATAAAAAAGCAGCAGCCAGATCCCTTCTCAGCAGTTTCTGGCCCAGCGCTGGCACCTGTGTTATCCCATCATTGTCCTCATCTTAATGAAAAAGGTGACAGACTTGTGGGCTGCAAGCAGTTTGAAGCATCATTGGCTGGTATCCTCGGAGATGAGGCTAAAGATGCTTGGGCTGCAACACAAGCTTCCTGTGAGAGTTTGTGCAAGGGCCTCATTTACTCCTCTCTGTCTTTCTCTTTCCTGAGCAGATAATTTGGGAGACAGTGTCTCTTGTACTGCCTTCCCTGGAGGTCTAATAAACAGCACATACACCTCCAAGAGTGCAGGGATCAGAGGGCTTCTTCTGTCCCAAACAAATGTTACTTTTTGTATTTAAAGAGTACATAACACTACAGGAACATTCATGTAAGAGCAGGAGGGAGGCAGAGAGGTTTTTTTTAACAAGAGCAGCTATTTTGAACTTTGCCAGAAAGAACACAAAATAACATTATATAATTTTAAAGTTCTGGGTGTCCAATAGATATACAGTGATCTTTTTTCTCCAGCTGTGAAGGCAGGAATTTGGTGGTCAAATGGAGGAATGGAATTTAGTAACCAGGTTTTCAGAGATGCTCAGGATACTTTTACTTAGAATATAGAAACCATTCCATGAAATGAAGTAGGTAAGGTAGAAGTCTGTGGTGGGTTGACCCTAGATGGACCCCGGGTGCCCACCAAAGCCTTTTTATCACTCCCCCTCCTCAACTGGACAGGGGAGAGAAAATTTAACAAAAGGCTCGTGGGTTGAGATAAGGACAGGGAGAGATCGCTCACCGATTACCATCATGGGAAAAACAGACTTGACTTGGGGAAATTAGTTTAATTTATTAGCAATCAAATCAGAGTAGGGTAATGAGAAATAAAACCAAATCATAAAAAGATCTTCCCCCCACCCCTCCCTTCTTCCTGGGCTTAATGTCACTACCGATTTCCTCTACCTCCTCCCCCCCGAGTAGCGCCGGGGGACAGGGAATGGCGGTTGATGTCAGTTCATCACACATTGTCTCTGCCGCTCCTTCCTCCTCAGGGGGAGGACTCCTCACACTCTTCCCTTGCTCCAGCGTGGGGTCCCTCCCATGGGGTGCAGTCCTTCAGGAACAGACTACTCCAGCGTGGGTCCCCCCCAGAGTGACAGGTTCTGCCAGGAGCCTGGTCCAGCCTGGGCTTCCCAGGAGGTCACAGCCTCCTTTGGGCATCCACCTGCTCTGGCACGAGGTCCTCCACAGGCTGCAGGTGGATATCTGCTCCACCATGAACCTCCATCGGCTGTAGGGGGAC
>NW_008795932.1:4154258-4162107 GCF_000699145.1 Aptenodytes forsteri
TTTGCCGCTCCCCCCCCCCCCCGCCCCCTTCTTAAATACATTATCACAGAGGCGCTACCACCATCACTGATGGGCTCGACCTCGGCCAGCGGCGTGTCTGTCTTGGAGCCGACCAGCATTGGCTCTATCGGACATGGGGGAAGCTTCTAGCATATTCTCACAGAAGCCACCCCTGTAGCCCCTCCACTACCAAAACCTTGCCACGCAAACCCAATACAAAGTTCCTGTCATAATGTGCCAGCTCTGCTATCCCTGTAACAATGCATAGCAGGGAGGCATTGTATTATTTGTTTGACATATTTAGGTATTCCAAATTTCTGCCGTTGTAAAATATTTTGATTTCTGAGGCATTAATTCAGTCTTTGTCTGTTTTACATGCTCTCATTTCCCCCAAAATCCATCTTGTTTTATGGACTGTGATAATGATTGTATGTGCTAGAGGGAAAGCAGGGACAGTGACAGGAAAGGGAGGAAGAAGCAACAAATTTTTACCCAATCTTTTAAACATTTTTCAATTTCTTTTTCTTATGCCTATAGTCAGCTTCACAAGCTGGTCCACTAAGATAAAATATGTTGTCCCTTACTGATTCAAATATCCCCTTAATTTCTGTCTATACAGTGCTTCAAGTGTAAGCAAAAACTTTATAGCTATTTACATTAGTGTTTACAAGATGTGACAAACACACAAATCCCTACCAGTAGAGGCATAGACTATAAGCTTGCTGTAAGTATATAATGAGAAGGAAGAGTGGTTCCCTGATGCACTGCTGCTGGTTTCAGAGAGACTTAATGAGACATACACCTGCCAAAGATCGATGTGCAAGTTGTGTTTAAATTTCCTCCATGAAAATGTTCAGACTTCCTTGCTCATGTATAAATGTGTGCAGAAAAAAGAAGGTGGAGGAGGATGTTTACAGAGTTATTTGATCCAGATCTGTTGCAGTGTTGAGGAATAGGACATGTTTTTTCCTCTGCAAATTGGCATCTCAGACTCTCCTTCAAACAAAACAACTTTACATTCATCATTCTAGCATTCATTGGAAACTAGTTTCATGCTCAGCCAGATGAATTTCCTTTAGAGCTCTTCATTACTATTTGTTTCTTCTGATCATCTGTCAGTCTCAGTTATTAAATAAGGTAACAGATTTTATCACTGGGGTTCTAGGTATCAAAATCAGCAGGGCTGTAGTAATAATTAAGGGAAATACCACCACTGATGCAGAGATAGTTCTTTATCTCAAAACTCGCAACCCCTATGCACATCCCCAGTTGTAGCATACCAATTTATTACTCTCTTTTCACTATGGGGCATTGAGTCCAGGGACCATGGAAAAAATGCTTTCTTAATAGAACATGCACAATTTGACATTAGGGTTTTATTCTGCCAGACAAGCTAATGGGTCATTACCATTTACAATTATCCCTAACAGCTTGCTTAACACAGCACATTTTCAAAAGACATGCCTTTCTACTTCACAGGGATCCTTATGCATGCCAATCAGCGACACTTCCTGTGCAAGCAAAAGTTATCATCTAATTAAACAAAGATAAAATAGTCCTGATGATCCTGATAAACTACTTGATTCAGTTGCCTAAACTTAAGTCTCTAGCATAATTTTAAATGTCTTATTGCACCATGCTTGGCCTCCTGCTGCAGGTTTTCTGCAAACCCTCTGTCACATCTGCCAGTTCCTGCAGATGTCTCAGGTATTCAGTGCAGCAGCTGTCTCAACCCCTAACGGCTATGTTAAGATATAGCTTAATGTTACTTGCCTTATAGCCTGCTTTTTAATGCTGTAGGGAAGACTCATGGTCTAATAAATTGAGGATAGTGTTAACATTTGTTTTCAGAGGTCAGAGGTGGAACACTGAGAGTCAGGGCCCTGAGTGAACCATCAGGCTCTGATTGCTCTGGCCAGCCTGAAAACATCTTCTATAATACTCCTCCACAAACTCTTTCTCCTCCCTTCCAGCCTAGGGACTTAGCTGCATGTGTTCAGGGTCAGCCTTCTTATGATGCAACTGTGTAGCCCTAGAGCAAATTTTGGTGAAAACAGCTAAGCTGTGAGAAGGCCCTATGGGAAGCCTTATCTAGGGCCTTCACCCATGCTTGCACCCTCTGCCCTGTTCAGCAGCTGCATTTGAGCTCCAGCCCTTGCCCTTGGTCTTTGCCTGAGCTACGTTGCAGGTATGTCCATGCCTGGACTTGCACCTTGCAAATCCTGTCTTGCTGGCTTGAACTCAGACCTGACTCATCATTAGGACTAATGTGGTGATCATTGCTCTGTGCTGCCCCTGGTTACTGTCACCAGAACTGCTCTGCTCTTCTGTTTTGGGTACTGTGGGACTGTACCCCTTGTCTGCAAGAACACCGCCCTGCCTACCTGGCTGTCACCTCTGGCTCATGGCTCCCCTCCCCCTGCAGAGCAGCCCACTTTCACTGCTCTCTGACACTAAGGATAAAGGACTTGTCCATTAAAGGCTGGAAACCATCTAATATGTGTCACTACCTCCTACTGCAAATTACAGCAATGTATTTGCAGAACAGGCTCATGAAAGTGCTTATATATAGTAAGAACACACAATTATTTGGGATCCTGCCATGTCTGTCTACTTTTCCTCATTTTCTTATTGCTACGTGGCAAGCATAAACATGCCAGTAGGATTCAGATTAAACAGTGTTAAAATATCAAGCAGTGATCTTGTAATAGTTTTTCTGAAACTGAACTTGTGACTTGTGGTGACACCTGTTGCTTTGCCATTCCCCCACGCATATTCACAGGAGGGAAGGAAATATCACAAAGTCAAAACCTAATCCTGAAGAAAAAGGTAGGCCACTGCCAGTGCCTGACAGTGGTCATGAAAAGAGACGTGGTGAAGCTTAGAAAGGAGAATGGCAGACCCTGGCCACTGAAAATGTAGGTCCCTTCTAACTGAACTATTCTATTCTATTCTATTCTATTCTATTCTATTCTATTCTATTCTATTCTATTCTATTCTATTCTATTCTATTCTATTCTATTCTATTCTATTCTATTCTATTCTATTCTATTCTATTCTATTCCATTCCATTCCATTCTATTCTATTCTATTCTAAAATGCACTCTGACTACCTTTGTTTAATAAAAATCTGCATTAGTGAAATGACCATTTGACCAAGTGACAACATTTGACAGAACAATTTTAACATATAATTTACATATATAAAGGCAGTGGATGTGTGCAGCAGATAACATTATTTTCCCTGTCTGAAGATGTTAGACAATTCTACCTGCCTCCTGACAACTCTTGAGGTGAAGGAAAGCAGTAATTTCACTTTCAGCAATGACAAGAGAAACAGCCAGGATTGGGGTAGGTCTTTTCCCTGACAATTCTGCAGTAAAATGGCAGCTATTTGTGCATTTACAAATCAAATTGAATGCCTATTGCACAAGTTCTAAGTGCTCATGCCACATCTTAGCCAAGTGAAAATCCGCCCCCCATAAATACAGATGTAATTCCTGTGTCTTTCATTCCTTCTATTACAGTGCTCTGGGAGTGACTGAGCTGCTCACTTGAGAGGAAAAATGGAAGGAAGGAGGGGGAAGAAAAGGATTGGATGTTTATTTTATTGGTGGATGATTATCACCCTTCACTGACAGATGATTTCTATTTAGGTCACTGAGGTGTGTACTCTCAGACAATCCCTATTCTCTGAGCAAGCACAAACAAAAAGAAATGCAGGGAACAAGGAACTGGGAATAATATGGGAGCTGCAAACTATCGAAACAACTTGCTGCACGTCTTAAATGAGACATAGTAGATCTCTGAAGGTACAAAAGCAGTTGACTCTCATGTGAGAGAGCCAAACAGAAGGACTTTTCTCTGCTTACCCTAACAAGACAAGGTCACCTTAGATGGCTTAAAGCCCTAAGCACATTTATGATGCTGTGTTTCTACAAATGGGGGAAACAGAAAGATATGTTTGCCCTGAACTACTCCTTAAGTCACTGGCAAGACTGGGAGCAGGATGCAACCTGACATGCTCTGCCAAGCTCTGAACTCCAGCCCAGGCTCTCCCTCTTTCTGTAAGTGACCGTTTGCCACAGAGCAAGTATGCTTTCTGTGCAATCTGAGAACACTTTTGTCATTTAGTAAAAGAAAGGAAAAAACCCCCAACCCATCAATATTTTTAGACACCTGGTTTAGATCTGCTGTTTGGCACATTTCAGGAGCTGGGACTCAGAGCTAAGACTGATTTCTGCTTTTGGACTGCACAGTTTTCCTGGTCCACAGTGTTCTCTCCAAAAAGTGGCAAAACCACCTTTTGACTGGAGACTTAGTGGTTAGAGTATAGATGGCAATTTCAGACTTACAAAGTGACTCACAAGCATGCTCCAAAAATAAACACAGCATCATATTTTTTATGAGCAAATGCATTTCATGAGAGCTTGGATCTCACTGGAATATCTTTTCTTACTCCTGTTTCAAGGTCTTCTCCACATTTTGCCTTTAAAAATCTACTTTCTCTGCAACTACTTATTTCTGTTATGTTACCACGTTGTAAAACACAACAACTTTCATTACTTATCCTTTAAATTCTTTTAAACTCCCGTTCTCTAGCCTGAGAAGTGAGTAAAATTGTTGATTTCATTTCCTGGGGAATTTGGTTATTGCTGAGTTGTGTTTTGGATTTCTTTCCTTCTTTCTGTCTTTGAGTGACTAGAATATGATTTAACAAGATTAAAATCAATGAATGCCTGTTTAGAGACCAGTGCTTATTAGACTAGGTGTCATCTATCTTTCAGCTGGAAGTTTTGTGAGTATGTGAACCTCTGTGAATACCCCTAAGATGCTAGCATCTGCACAGAATGATTCTGTGAAAGCTTGATATTTCTTTCCTTATTTCTTTTTTCCTCTAAGTTTTCTCCTTGCTGCTGAAATCTGGTTCTCAGCTGAGAGAAGGAGGAAGCAAGTGAGAATGAATGTCAGTCTGGCAAGAATTGTATCACTCTGTGCTAACAGACACCTCCCTGGTCTACACTGGTGTCTCCACAGTCTTGAGCAATATATCAGATACTATACATCTGGAAAGAACTGAATCCTCCTGGAGTCATGGAGACCTCTGTAACCTTTCTGACAGCATGAAAGATTATCTCCTTGATTTTCAATGCTCCTCAGCCCTCTTCTCTTTCTCTTCCCCAATGCATTCCCAAATCCCGCTTTCAAGAAGTCAGCCCAAGACAGTTGTGTCTATGCTGTCAGTTAAGGCAAGGGCCTGCCCTGACTTTCCTCCAGCCACATTGCCCATACACAGACATGCTCACAGATCCTGTTTCAGGTCAGTGCCAGGGAGGAAGCTCAAAGCCCAGCCCAGTGGCAGTGGCTCAGTGCAGGCCCAGACTCCTCTCATTGACTTCTGGGAGGTGCAGGCATAGGCGGGGCAGAGACTTGGGTCTTGTCTTGTCTTGTCTTGTCTTGTCCCAAATGCAACTTTTGAAATCATCCAAGCACAGGTCACTTGGGACCTGCAACTCAGTTGGCGCTTCAGGCAATAATGTAAATAGCAAACAAGACTTAGAGGAGCTGAACTCTATACTTAGGTCTACATTCACAGTTCATATTCTGGTTGCCATACCCTGTGACACCAACCTCCTACCAACTGCTGGATGACCTATGATGTCTGTGCTTTCACCTGAGTGGCCTTTCATGGTTGGGAGGAGTTGTGTACAAAGCCAATCCGTTTCTTCCTTTTTCTCTAAAAGTTACAAAATGCACAAGAAGAGCTGGATCACTGGTGTGCTGAGAATACCAGTTATCATATAATTTCATTGTTTCTTGCTATGACTTTATCTGGCTATATGTCTTGTCTCACCAGCTTTCTGAATAAAATATGATTTGCACAGCACCTCTCCTGTGGGTTTCCTGATTCCAGCTTTAATTCCTAAGATTTACTTCAGTATAATTATATAAGTTAGTTTTCTAAAGACTTGCTGGGTTTCTGTATTGTCTCTTGACTGATTATTCAAAGAATTTGACAAAGCTGGGCTGTCAGTGGAAACACATATTTATATTTGTGTGTGTGCTCACTCCATCTTATAAAGAAGTTACTGAAGCTTCTTCACACAATCACAGACTGTCTGAGGTGGGAAGGCATCTCTGGAGATCACTTAGTCCAACCCCATGTTCAAAGCATTGTCAGTTAGAGCAGGTTGTTCAGGACCATATCCAGTTGGGTTTTTAATACCTCCAAGGATGGAGACTCAAGAACTTCTCAGGGTAATCTTTTCTGGTTTCTCAGTCACCCTCATGATGGGGGTGGCAAGGGGAGGTGGGGGGAAGAAAGTGTTTTTTCTTCTGTTTAAATGGAAATTTTTGTTTCAGTTTGTACCCATTGCCTATTGTCCTGTTGAGAGGAGAGGAGAGGAGAGGAGAGGAGAGGAGAGGAGAGACATGTTCCCTTAAAATAGAACACTGTTTTTTTCCACTAGCTCAGAAAGACCCATGCTTACACTGCCTATACATGATTACATCTTGATGGTTTTGAATCATTTAGGAGAGAGTGATGTGAGAAAAGACTGCTTAGGTGTGTATGCAGTGATGGAAAGAGAGACTGAGAGTTCAAGCAACCCGTTTGGCCTTCTAGCTCTCCTTTATGGACTAAAGTTTTAAAAAAAAAACCCAGATAAGGAAAGTGGGTTTTGGTTTGCATGGTTTTTTATTGTTGTTGGGTTTTTTGGGTTTTTTTGTTTGTTTGTTTGGGTTTTTTTCCATTTCAGAGCCTAAATATCCTGTTGTAAAGGATGGGGAGAAGTTCAGGGCAAAGCAATGGAAACTGATTCAATCAGAGGACAAATGCTTTATTTCATGTTAGGACCAGTCATTTGGCTGGTATGTAGGTTGCCATGAAACAAACCTTATCAGTATCCAGTTAACAGTATCCACATCTGCATACTAATCACTTTGTGGCTGATAGAGCAACAATGATTTAGATATGTTGCATACACATTGTACCTGAGCGGCACTTCTGAGTAATCTGTTCCATGACTATCAAAGGTTAATTTTTTTCCCCTAAACCTTTTTGTTTCTGCGCTTAACACTGTTACCAACGTTGAAAGTAGGAAGCGAAAAGATCAGTCATGTAAGATCACAAAAGCAAATTTTTCTTCATTTTAATCTAGAGTGTTTTAAGTCCCATTGAATGTAACAAAAAAGGCAAATAGGCTGTATCACAGAATAGAAACATTGTTTTCAATTGACCTGTGTAGGTTTGTAGAGCCTATCCGTGTCAAACTCCAAAGGAGTTTTCTAAGTGGGAATAAAGCAGAAAACCAATACCACAGCGCTTAGCAGGAAATGTCAGAACTGTGCACGCACAGGGCTTCGTGTCTGTGTGTTCTGAAATGTGTTTTTAGGTTTTAGAAGGGCTTTAAGTTTCAATTCAAAGCTGTGGGGCTTTTGGATTTTTGGTTTGTTTGTGGTTTTCTTTTTTTTCCCCAAAACAGAAGGCAAAACCACTGTCATCAAAATATCCTGCAGCAAACACATGGGCCATGAAAAAGGAGTTAAAGGCAACTCAGGCTTTCTGCCTGTGGAGTTGCTGGGTCAAGCAGGGGATAGCTCAAGCAATTTAGGAATGGCAGCTCTGGTCCTCGTAACTGCTGTTAGAGTAAAGTATTGAAACATTCTTTTAAAAGGCATTGATCATATTACTTTTAATTTAATTTTGAGTTAAATTTAATGCATCATTAATATAATCTAAATTAAGTTGTTAAACCATTATAGTACTTGGTGGGTGAAGCAGGTTAGAATTTGAGTCACATTTTTATAGCTCTGACTGTGGTTGCAGTTACATTAGCCCCAAAACATC
>NW_008795932.1:4163920-4175597 GCF_000699145.1 Aptenodytes forsteri
AGAGGAGAGGAGAGGAGAGGAGAGGAGAGGAGAGGAGAGGAGAGGAGAGGAGAGGAGAGGAGAGGAGAGGAGAGGAGAGGAGAGGAGAGGAGAGGAGAGGAGAGGAGAGGAGAGGAGAGGAGAGGAGAGGAGAGGAGAGGAGAGGAGAGGAGAGGAGAGGAGAGGAGAGGAGAGGAGAGGAGAGGAGAGGAAGAAAGCTTTCAACAATGTTTTAATCATATCTTGAGCATAAACTGACAAGACATATTACACTAATGATCAGAGTAGTTGTTTAGATCATCCAGTAGTGGAAGGTAAATTTGCTGATATCTCACTTTCAGGCTGTCTGTTAAGGATATTTTCCATTGTTGCTTCATCTTCTTCAACAAACATTATACCCTATTAAAGAAATATTCGTATTTTCCTGCCTATGTAGTTTGCGATGCTGACCAAGCTGTAGTTATTAGACAGTGGATTCATGAATTATAAAGGTTCTTTTCCATTTTCACTCTTTACTTAGTTGGTAGGGTACGCAGGATTTTAGAACTGCTCTGCTATTTTGCTCTCAGGTAATTCCGGTTTTGCATTCTTTTGTTTCCACTTAAAATAGCCTCTTCCTGAGCTGTTTCAGTAAAAAGCCTGAGGGGTTTATCTATCCCCATCAAATTACATTTATTTAAACTTTGAGCATAAAGAAAATACAAGCATAAATAGGGACCAAGCTGTCAACTTGACTCATCATTTACAGTTAACAGGATTAACTGGGTACAGCAACCAATTCAAAAAACATCTCAGAGTAATGCCACAGCATGTCATCCAGTAGTGGAAGGTAAATTTGCTGATATCTCATGTTCAGGCTGTCTGTTAAGGATATTTTCCATTGTTGCTTCATCTTCTTCAACAAACATTATACCCTATTAAAGAAATATTCGTATTTTCCTGCCTATGTAGTTTGCGATGCTGACCAAGCTGTAGTTATTAGACAGTGGATTCATTAATTATAAAGGTTCTTTTCCATTTTCACTCTTTACTTAGTTGGTAGGGTACGCAGGATTTTAGAACTGCTCTGCTATTTTGCTCTCAGGTAATTCCGGTTTTGCATTCTTTTGTTTCCACTTAAAATAGCCTCTTCCTGAGCTGTTTCAGTAAAAAGCCTGAGGGGTTTATCTATCCCCATCAAATTACATTTATTTAAACTTTGAGCATAAAGAAAATACAAGCATAAATAGGGACCAAGCTGTCAACTTGACTCATCATTTACAGTTAACAGGATTAACTGGGTACAGCAACCAATTCAAAAAACATCTCAGAGTACTGCCACAGCATGAATGGGCATATTTCATATTTTAGAACCTTCTCCCTCCTCCCCTCACTCTCTCTCTTTAAATATGCATATTGTTTATTGTTTTAAATTAATTAATATAGTGCTTCTTAAGAACTGTCTCAGGCTAGGCACAGAGTATGTTGTTGCTTACATGTTTCCATGACAGTATGATGAAAGATTCTGGTATACATAAGGGAAGATTGAGTCCTAACTACACTATGCACAGGCTTTATGCTTGGAAAAACAGCATGACTATGAATGAAATATAGGTAGTGGAGCTGATCCACAAACTTATTTCATGTAGACCATCAGACACTCTTGAGATGATGAGAACTTCTGAGTACCACCCACCTGTGGTAGGTTTGGCACATAATCATTGCGGAAAACGGAATTACTGGAGTTAAAATCAGTAATTTGTACTCGTGTTGTTTGTTAGTAACAAAGTATTATGTAAGGTAATAAATACATATTACATTTCAGAGGATGCATTTTTACTTCAAACAAAGTATCTGGTTGAAATCAACAGAGGATGCTCTATGATTTTAATGGGATTTGGCACCAAAACAGACCATTCTTATCAGGCATGATGGTCTGACATAGTTGTCAACAAATAAGTATTGACAACCTTCTCCCTCCTCCCCTCACTCTCTCTCTTTAAATATGCATATTGTTTTTGCTGTTAAATTAATTAATATAGTGCTTCTTAAGAACTGTCTCAGGCTAGGCACAGAGTATGTTGTTGCTTACATGTTTCCATGACAGTATGATGAAAGATTCTGGTATACATAAGGGAAGATTGAGTCCTAACTACACTATGCACAGGCTTTATGCTTGGAAAAACAGCATGACTATGAATGAAATATAGGTAGTGGAGCTGATCCACAAACTTATTTCATGTAGACCATCAGACACTCTTGAGATGATGAGAACTTCTGAGTACCACCCACCTGTGGTAGGTTTGGCACATAATCATTGCGGAAAACGGAATTACTGGAGTTAAAATCAGTAATTTGTACTCGTGTTGTTTGTTAGTAACAAAGTATTATGTAAGGTAATAAATACATATTACATTTCAGAGGATGCATTTTTACTTCAAACAAAGTATCTGGTTGAAATCAACAGAGGATGCTCTATGATTTTAATGGGATTTGGCACCAAAACAGACCATTCTTATCAGGCATGATGGTCTGACATAGTTGTCAACAAATACTACCATTCAGCTGTCTGCTCGATTGTCTGACTTTGTGCACAGCTGTTACTTTTTTTGCTTCAAACATGTCTGTAAGGAGGGGTGTGGGGCTCACCCTCGAAGTCCATTCTAGCATAGTATTCTTCTCTCTGAAAATGGCCTGTAGCAGCTTTTTAAGGAAGAAAAATAGAAAATAAGAAAAAGAGAAAATAAGGAGTTAGTTCTTGCAGTGAAAGAGACATTTTGCAAATATGCAGACTAACAGAGCCCTCAAACACTCCTCAACAGCTGACACTTTTCCTTCTTCCCAGGACTTGACTCAGTCAGGTCTGTACTATACAAACTGTACGTAAGTACAGTAAGGGACTTACCAATATGACAGTGTATGGGTGCTTTCAAAACCAGCAAAAATAGGCCCAAAGTATTGCTGCATAAAATACCATCCATTAGCGAATGCAGTTGATTGCAGGTGTTTCTATATTTCTGAAGAAAAGCCTAAACAAGGCTTGGGTTTTCTTCTCTGCTTAAGAGGCTTAGTCAGAATTTGAAATGAATTGCATCTGTGCACAAGGATTGACAATACATCTTTTTCCTGTGATAAAAAATCAAAACAGTTTGCTTTTCTTTTAATTAAAGAATCACAACTAACCTGAGTGCTTAGCCATATTTAATCACCATGTTCCTTGTTAGGACAGCAAATGACAGAGTGTTTGTTGCCAGATGGAGGAATTACGATGATATTCCTTCAAGTTCTCCCCACAATGCCTCAATGCCTGCTTTGAGGAGCTAATGCTTTTCTTGACTTATGACCTTGAATCTAGCCATTTCTCTAGAGACCAAAGCAGTGACGTATATTCTTGCCATTAGTTGGCTTATTATAACTAGGAGCACAGATGTCTTTCATTCTGCACCTAGGCAGTAAGTAGGGATGTACCCATTACCTCAAAAGAAAAGAATGCAAAATGCCTGGAAGCCATAAAATGAGCTGTTAAATATCAGAAAACACAGCTTGTCAAATGGAAGCCTTTCATGAGAACATTTTAGTTTCAGTGTCTGAATATGAAATTATGGAGTGAAGGAAAATGCCAGAGGTGAAATATGGTTGGGAGTCACATGGTCTTACTGGCTATGGACCGAAATCCCTCCCTTCCTAATTCAGACCAATGAATTCACACACAATGGCTGTGCTGCCACTCGGAGGTACCTCAACAGGATGGAGAACTGGGCTGATGGGAACATCATAAAGCTCAAAAAAGAGAAAGGCCAAGTCCTGCTCCTGGGGAGGAATAACCCTGTGCAGCAATACCTGCTGAGGGCTCACCAGCTGGAAAGCAGCTTCGCAGAAAAGGTCCTGGAGGTCCTGCTGGACAACGAGTTTCACATGATCCAGCAATGTGCCCTTGCAATAAAAGTACCCAACAGTCTCCTGGGTTGCATTAGCAAGAGTGTTGCCAGCAAGTCAAGGAACTGGTAAGACCCATCAGGAACGCTGAGTCCAGTTGGGGACTCCACAGTACAAGACAGACATGGACATACTGGAGAGAATCCAATGAAGGCATGAAGGTGATGAAGAGACTGGAGATCTCTCCTATGAGGAAAGGCTGAGAGAGCTGGGATTGTTCAGCCTGGAGAAGAGAAGGCTCAGGGGAGATCTTATTAATGTGTATAAATATTTGAAGGGAGAGTGCAAAGAGGACAGAGCCAGGCTCTTTTTAGTGGTGCCCAGTGACAGGACCAGAAGCAAAGGGCACAAACTGAAACACAGGAGGTTCCCTCTGAACATCAGGAAGCACTTTTTTACTCTGAGGGTGACCAAGTACTGGCACAGGTTGTCCAGGGAGGTTGTGGCATCTCCATCTTTGGAGATATTAAAAAACTGTCTGGACACAGCCCTGGGCAACTGGCTGTAGGTAGCCCTGTTTGACCTGCAGAGGTCCCTTCCAACACTAGTGATATTAGGTAATTTCAACACTGTAAAGAACAGGGATTTTTTTTTTTCCCCCATTCATTATCTTAAGCATTTTCATATAACAAGAAAGTATTTTTTTTGTAACAGGTTGGTAGGGAAACAGTATACCTTCTGGGCATCTTTATGTACATTCAGCTCATATTTCGATTCACATAGTAAAGTATTAGCACCCCATTTTTTTTTTTCTGAAAGGTACGAACCTGGCTGTTCCTGCAGGAAAGGCTGTTTCCTTTCTGTTCCCTCTTACTGTGTTGAAAATCTCTTAGACTTCGCTGAACCTGATTGTGCACTTACTACATTCTGCAGCAACACCCTGCCTTACCATTAGAAAGGTCTTCTTCTCTTGCAGAGATATGACCCTTTTCAAAAGGGAGTATCTTGTCACAAAGGGTTTTGCAATACAGATAAAATTGCACATTCAAGAAAGCAGCAGGTTTAAAGTAAATAGTTAGCAGCAAATCCCTGAGGCCATTTTTAAGAAGCAATGATAACCGCTGGGAACACAGACAAATTAGATAGCTGATTCTGAAATAACAAGAGTAACCAGACAGGTTCCAGTTGCTCGGGGAGACTAGTGAGATTAGCCACTTATATCAGCTATGGCTACATTGGGGAAGAAGGAAAGTGTCTGCATCTACAAAAATCGTCTGGGCTTTTGGACATCATTAAGCTTACGAACTCTTAGGATTTGCTCATCAATTATAATCATTTATAAAAGGCACTGGCAAGTCTTTCTCTGAATTCAAGAGATTGTATTAATATTAACATCCTAATACTAATGATGTTTTATATTAAGTGATAAATTTAATCCCAATACTTAATGATGTTTTATATGAAGTGATAAATTTAAAGAAGGAAGTGATAATGGACATTGTAAATTCTTCAAGGACATTTTATTGGATTCACAAGAAACCATGATTTCATAAACACAGACAACCTTTCATTACACAAAAAAAGTCTTGATTAAAAGAAGAGGTGAAAATGACTATTCTAGTTTAATATGTAATATGACATGGAAAAAGAACCACTTGAACATAATGAATTCAAATAGAAAATTTAATGCAGACAGCTGATAAAGAAAGCAAAACAATCACTGAAGTTTAAATGGCCCAGTAAAAATCACGGGTCATGGTCCATTAAGTAGGCATATTACAATGAAGGTGAGCTCCTAAGTAATGCGTGCATCCACTGTTACATTTGAATCGAAATGTAAGAGATAAGGATGCACAACAAGGAAAAATTTTCAGTATATATTTTTGCTTTGCATGATGCTGTGAATAAAACAGAAAGCACAGCATTTCTAATAAAGGTGGTTATAAGTAGGGTTCGCTAAAATTCAAAATTTTCAAATCAAGAAACTTATTTCTTACAAGATCTATTTTGAGGAGCTTCCCTAACAAGAAGCAGTATTTAATAAATAAATAAATAAATAAATAAATAAATAAATAAAGTTGGAGTCATGTGACTTCTTGACTGAAAAGACCACCAGTCTAGTTTATATTTTTAAGTAGGGCAAACAGATCTTGCAAAAACTGAAGACTGCTTAGCCTGACTTCAATCCCAGAGAAAACAGTGTAATGATAGAATGGTTATCCAATACACAAAGGAGCAAAACCCATAATTAATAGCTGTCCATGTGGCTCATCAAATAAACCTGTCATTGTCCTGATGATAGTATGACTGCTGAAAATAATTTCTATGAAAATTCGAGAACAATGAGACTGGTTTACTAGCCAAGAGTAAGAGAATTGGGTTTGTTTAACCTGGTAAAAGAAAAAGAAGAGTATTCTGTTTAGAAATATGTCTGGAACTGAATATCAATATATCTGAGTCTGAGTATCAAGATGGCAGAAGAGCTATTTAAGATAAAGGGCAGTTGTGGGACAAGAAAGCATTATTATAATTAATAAACTCAGGCTAGAATTTAGAAGAAGGCTTTTAATCATAACAGTAATGAAGTTGTGATACACCAGGCTAATTGTAGTAGTCAGGAAAACATACTTGTTTTTCTATAGAGCAGTCTATAAAATATATTACATAACATCATTGTGATAAAATAAAACTGTATTCAATGACATGGAATGTCTCTTCCCATTCTATGCTGCGATTATTCATCTATCTGATCAAGATAAACATATTGATATAGCACACGAATTCCTACAGGGCATTTGAGAAAGTACTACACCATATTTTACATTCTATGGAACAAATAAAACATCAAATGGATTAAAGTCACTTACTGTAGCAGCTGTTAAAAGGGAGTCATCCATGAAGTCACCAATTTACAATGCTTATAGTAAAGATCTCAATAATTATATCAAATATTTGCAGATAAATCTTGAAGATAAGAAAAAAAAAGTGAGATAAATAACAAAGAAGACATGCTTCTTCAACAGGATATTCTGAAGTATCTTAAATTTTTTTCCCTATAATCAACTGCTCAGTAACATGTGCAAGAGCAGGAAATTCATGCTGAACTTACTTGATAAGGGACCTTACAGTGGAAAGTAGTAAGTCAGACAAAACCCTTACTTTTGTTCAACAATAAAATATCATCTCAATATGCTAGGAGTGAAGTGCTGTAACAGAAAGGGCAAAAATAATCTTCAGAAATGTAAAAAGCAGGACTGTCAAACAAAAATAAGGAAATTGCCTTGTCTCTGTACACAGCGCTGTCAAGATCCCCAACAGTTCTGTGCTTCTTACTTGTAAAGGATGCAGAAAAATACTTGTGCAAGAAGGAAGATGGCAGGAAGACAGCAAAAATGCTCTATGGATCATATTTTATGTTGAAAAGCTTTAGGAGCTCAGTCTATTCAGCTTATTAAAGAAACCGGGTTTGGCACTGCATCTGATAATGAGGTGAGTGCAGAGAAAAATTCATAACAGGATTCAGTGAACAGTGAGACCAGTTTAGGTTTGTACATCCCTGAGTTGAAAAAACAGCAATTATAAAGCTCAGTTTCCAAGCAATTAAAGTAATCAATCACTGTAATAGTTTACAAAGAAAGACAGTGAAGCTGGAGGAGAGATTTGAGTGCACTGATGTATATTGCACGGTCATGTATATTGGAACAAGGTTTTACCTCCAGGTTGTCCTCAGTTAACTGGAGCTCTGTGAGTCCCTGATGCGCACTGAAGTCACTCCTTGTACTCTGCACCAAAATGATCCATATTGTATCATTTACTTATGAATCTTATCCCACTACAATATAAAGCTAATATTGATATGTTCCCAAGGCAAATATTTCACATAAACCTGCTTTTCTAGGTTCTCTTTATTTTACTGGCTATAAATAAATAGTTTGTGATTCATTACTAAAGGAAACCTCTAACATAAATCAAATTAACTGCAAGCCTACAGTTTCTGGTTTTCTTCTCTGGGAGCCCAGACAATTAACTCAAATGTAGGTATCTGCACTGTCTATGTCTTAAGATGATTAATATGAATCCTAGTCCAGGGAAATAATCTTTCTTTTTAGGTCTACATCTGTGTACAGAGGACAAAAACACAACTCTTGTGGGATTGCAATTGGAGAACTTAGTTGATTTAAGGCATGCAAAAATAAATTCCGAGAGTTCTGCAGGTATTTAGAATATGTGAGGTCAAACTCACATCCAGCAGTTAAAAGCAGCTTCCAAAATTATGATGAATTGCTGTTGGGAGGTAAGTGGGGCATCACAGTATATGTTGTCAGTCAGTAAAAGTTTGAGACTATGTCTTAATATTTGAACTTTATAGCCTTTTGAAGAAGGTTAGATATCTTCCTATACATGTGATGATGTAATCTCACTTCTGAAAGACAAAATACCTATTACTTTTGTACTTGGGAATCAAAGTCAATGGCCCTGGCAGATAGTGGGAGTCTGCATCTTCTCCTTCCTTTATTGATCCTTACAGAGGTTTTAAATTTTGTTAATATGCTCATCTCTTACAATTTTGGTTTAAAACAATGGCCATAAAGATGTTTTGCGTTTCCACTGGTAACTGACGGAAGTCAAGGAGAAATCTATTTTATGCAAAATTATATGAAATTAGTTGATGGTTTGGGGGGGGGAGGGGTTGGTTGTTTTTGTTTTTCCCTAACATCAGAGTGGCCATGTATCCTATAATAAGTCAGAAAATTTCCTTCAAATGCTTGACTTGTTCGTTTATCTGTAGATAAATATAATAATAATAATAATAATAATAATAATAGAAATATTTGAAACTAGGGAGGTATTTTCCACATGTTAAACTAACTAACAGGGACTCTGAGATTTTCTTGCCTTAAGCAAAGAGCTACATGTTTTTTTATATCTGTCCTGCAAACCCTTCAGCGTATATGAGGGCCCAGTTTCTCCTTTTCTCTGTCTGTATCACGTCATGGGCAAGAAAGAGTAAATGACAACCTGTAGTGTATCTGGATACTGGGGTTTATTTAAGAAGCAAGGATGTAGGAGTCTTTCCCTACTTGATTGTCTCACTCACTCACTCTCCCTTGCAGTGCTATGCTCACCAGTTCTTAACTCCCCTCCCCTGCAAGGAGGTCACTGCTGGTCCATGATGCTCAGGCAGAAAGTCGTGTTGGTCCAAGCTGTGCCTCTGCTCACAGTCACCAGTCACAGACACTACTGGCAGAGGTCCCTGGGTGTTCTCAGGGACTTATCTCCATGCATCTCCTCCATCTCTCAGGCCTCCTCCCACTTCCAGGATGTTTCCTCCAACCAGGACCTTCACCTTCTTCTTTTTGGACCCTGTCTTTCTTTAGCCCCCTTCTTTTCAGGAACACATCTTTTTAGCACCACCTCTTCAGATGCTAAGCCCCTTGTTTTCTGAGTCTGAAGAGTCTAAGAACAGAAACACAACATGTGATCAGCCTCCTAACTGGTGGTTCTTTCTCATGTCCCAAGTTTAGGACAATATTGAAACTTGAACTTCCAAGAAGTTTTCAAGAGGAAACCTGAAACACAAGATATTGGATGTCAGAACTCAAAAGTTTCTTGCTGGGTGAGTTCAGACTAAATGATAGAAATGACCTCAGAATCCATGTAACTATGAGCATACCACATGTTATCTCACCAGGTGTCTTTCTTTTGTGATGCAAGGTCTCAGAATAAGGAGCAGAAAATCACATTATTCTCTGGTATTTAGCTGCAACATTACTTCCCACACCAATGATAATTATTTAATTTTTTAACTATTATCAACTTCAAATTTTTAAACAATATTATTTGATTGTATTTTCTCTCCTTTTTTAAATACTATTTTCCTTAAGTTTATTAACTTACATTTTCCCAAGGTAAATGCAATGTTATTTCCTTTGCTTTCTTGCTTCTTCTTGGTGAGGTGTTGTTTTGTTGGTTTTTTTTTTGCCTTACTGATGTTGCCAAGATCTCTTTGTGTTGCATTTTTCATAAGTTCCTGTAACATCATCTTTGCATAATCACTAGAATTTCTACAAAAGAACTCTAGCATATCAGCAGTCTTCTAATCGTGTTCTTGTTATGTTGAAATTGATCATTATGCAGTTTTCATGGCTCCTATGGATATTTTTCCACACAAAATTATGTTTATATAAGCTGATTTTCAATAAAAGGTCCCATTAAAGAATCATGGATTTACAGAATAGCTGAAGATCATCTGGTCCAGCCACCAGCACTGGACACAGCATGCTAGATCTGTCTCACTAAAGCAGGGGTATAATATCATCTGCCTCGACCTTCAGCAAGGGCAAACTGTGCCTGACTAATCTAGTGGCCTTCTACGATGAAGTGACTGCATTAGTGGACAAGGGAAGAGGTACCGATGTCATCCACCTGGACTCCTGTAAGGCTTTTGGTATGGTCCCACACAACATTCTTGCTACTAAATTGGAGAGATAAGGGTTTGATGGATGGACTCTTAGATGGATAATGAATTGGCTGGATGCCTGCATCCAAAGAGTTACAATCAATTGCTCAATGTCCAAGTGGAAACCAGTAACAAGTTGTGTCCCTCAAGGGTCCGTACTGGGATGAAAACTATTTAATATCTTCATCCACTACATAGACAGTGGGATTGAGTGCAGCTGTAAACCAAAAAAGGGTAGATTTAGATTAGGTATAAGGAAGAAATTTTTTTATGATGAGGGTGGTGAGACACTGGAACAGGTTGCCCAGAGAAGTTGTGGATGCCCCATCACTGAAAGTGTTCAAGGTCAGGTTGGATGGGTCTTTGAGCAACTTCATCTAATGAAAGAAGTCCCTGTCCATGACAGGGGGTTGGACTAGATGATCAAAACTAGAGAATCAAACCATTCTATGATTCTGTGACTTACTGGCAATGCTCTTCCTAATGCAGCCCAGAAGGTAGCTGACCTTCATTGTTGCAAGGGCACACTGCTGAGTTACATCCAACTTGGTGTGTACCAGGACCCCCAGGTCCTTTTCTGCAAAGCTACTTTCAAGCTGGTTAGTCCTCGACTTGTACTGGTGCACGGGGTTATTCCTCCCCAGGAGCATGACTTTGCACTTACCTTTGTTGAGCTTCATAAGGTTCCTGTCAGCCCATTTCTCCAGTCTGTTCAGGTTCCTCTGGATGGCAGCACAACCCTCCAGTGCATCAGCCACTCCTTCCAGCTTTATATTATCTGCAGACTTAGTGAGGGTTCACTCTAATGAAGATCTTAAACAGTATTGGCTCCAGTACAGATCCCTGGAGTACCTCACTAATAACTGGCCTCCAGTTCAACTTTGTGCAGCTGATCACAACCCTTTGTGCCTGGCAGTTCATCCATCTTTCAGTCCACCTCACTGACCATTTATCTTGTCCTTATTTCATAGTTTATCTAAGCATGCTATGAGTGACTGTGTCAAAAGCCTTGCTGAATTCAAGATAAACAATATCTACTACTCTCCCCTTGCCTACTGAGACAGATATCTTGTTGTAGAAATCTACCAGGTTGGTCAGTCGTGATTTTACCTTCATAAATCCATGTTGACTACTCCCAATCACCTTTTTCCCCTTCATATATTTGGAAATGGTTTCCAGCAGGATTTGCTCCATCGTCTTGCCAGTGATTGAGATAAGGCTGACCACTCCATATTTCTCCAGATCCTCCCTCTTGCTATTCTTCAAGACAGGAGTGATATTTGGCTTCTTCCAATCCTCAGGAACCTTCCCTGATCATGACCTTTAAAGATAATCAAGAGTGGCCATGCCATGACACCGACCATCTCCCTTCCTCTGCGAAAT
>NW_008795932.1:4175972-4203531 GCF_000699145.1 Aptenodytes forsteri
ATGCACAACAAGGAAAAATGTTGAGTATATATTTTTGCTTTGCATGATGCTGTGAATAAAACAGAAAGCACAGCATTTCTAATAAAGGTGGTTATAAGTAGGGTTCGCTAAAATTCAAAATTTTCAAATCAAGAAACTTATTTCTTACAAGATCTATTTTGAGGAGCTTCCCTAATAAGAAGCAGTATTTAATAAATAAATAAATAAATAAATAAATAAATAAATAAAGTTGGAGTCATGTGACTTCTTGACTGAAAAGACCACCAGTCTAGTTTATATTTTTAAGTAGGGCAAACAGATCTTGCAAAAACTGAAGACTGCTTAGCCTGACTTCAATCCCAGAGAAAACAGTGTAATGATAGAATGGTTATCCGGAGTCATGTGACTTCTTGACTGAAAAGACCACCAGTCTAGTTTATATTTTTAAGTAGGGCAAACAGATCTTGCAAAAACTGAAGACTGCTTAGCCTGACTTCAATCCCAGAGAAAACAGTGTAATGATAGAATGGTTATCCAATACACAAAGGAGCAAAACCCATAATTAATAGCTGTCCATGTGGCTCATCAAATAAACCTGTCATTGTCCTGATGATAGTATGACTGCTGAAAATAATTTCTATGAAAATTCGAGAACAATGAGACTGGTTTACTAGCCAAGAGTAAGAGAATTGGGTTTGTTTAACCTGGTAAAAGAAAAAGAAGAGTATTCTGTTTAGAAATATGTCTGGAACTGAATATCAATATATCTGAGTCTGAGTATCAAGATGGCAGAAGAGCTATTTAAGATAAAGGGCAGTTGTGGGACAAGAAAGCATTATTATAATTAATAAACTCAGGCTAGAATTTAGAAGAAGGCTTTTAATCATAACAGTAATGAAGTTGTGATACAGCAGGCTAATTGTAGTAGTCAGGAAAACATACTTGTTTTTCTATAGAGCAGTCTATAAAATATATTACATAACATCATTGTGATAAAATAAAACTGTATTCAATGACATGGAATGTCTCTTCCCATTCTATGCTGCGATTATTCATCTATCTGATCAAGATAAACATATTGATATAGCACACGAATTCCTACAGGGCATTTGAGAAAGTACTACACCATATTTTACATTCTATGGAACAAATAAAACATCAAATGGATTAAAGTCACTTACTGTAGCAGCTGTTAAAAGGGAGTCATCCATGAAGTCACCAATTTACAATGCTTATAGTAAAGATCTCAATAATTATATCAAATATTTGCAGATAAATCTTGAAGATAAGAAAAAAAAAGTGAGATAAATAACAAAGAAGACATGCTTCTTCAACAGGATATTCTGAAGTATCTTAAATTTTTTTCCCTATAATCAACTGCTCAGTAACATGTGCAAGAGCAGGAAATTCATGCTGAACTTACTTGATAAGGGACCTTACAGTGGAAAGTAGTAAGTCAGACAAAACCCTTACTTTTGTTCAACAATAAAATATCATCTCAATATGCTAGGAGTGAAGTGCTGTAACAGAAAGGGCAAAAATAATCTTCAGAAATGTAAAAAGCAGGACTGTCAAACAAAAATAAGGAAATTGCCTTGTCTCTGTACACAGCGCTGTCAAGATCCCCAACAGTTCTGTGCTTCTTACTTGTAAAGGATGCAGAAAAATACTTGTGCAAGAAGGAAGATGGCAGGAAGACAGCAAAAATGCTCTATGGATCATATTTTATGTTGAAAAGCTTTAGGAGCTCAGTCTATTCAGCTTATTAAAGAAACCGGGTTTGGCACTGCATCTGATAATGAGGTGAGTGCAGAGAAAAATTCATAACAGGATTCAGTGAACAGTGAGACCAGTTTAGGTTTGTACATCCCTGAGTTGAAAAAACAGCAATTATAAAGCTCAGTTTCCAAGCAATTAAAGTAATCAATCACTGTAATAGTTTACAAAGAAAGACAGTGAAGCTGGAGGAGAGATTTGAGTGCACTGATGTATATTGCACGGTCATGTATATTGGAACAAGGTTTTACCTCCAGGTTGTCCTCAGTTAACTGGAGCTCTGTGAGTCCCTGATGCGCACTGAAGTCACTCCTTGTACTCTGCACCAAAATGATCCATATTGTATCATTTACTTATGAATCTTATCCCACTACAATATAAAGCTAATATTGATATGTTCCCAAGGCAAATATTTCATATAAACCTGCTGTTCTAGGTTCTCTTTATTTTACTGGCTATAAATAAATAGTTTGTGATTCATTACTAAAGGAAACCTCTAACATAAATCAAATTAACTGCAAGCCTACAGTTTCTGGTTTTCTTCTCTGGGAGTCCAGACAATTAACTCAAATGTAGGTATCTGCACTGTCTATGTCTTAAGATGATTAATATGAATCCTAGTCCAGGGAAATAATCTTTCTTTTTAGGTCTACATCTGTGTACAGAGGACAAAAACACAACTCTTGTGGGATTGCAATTGGAGAACTTAGTTGATTTAAGGCATGCAAAAATAAATTCCGAGAGTTCTGCAGGTATTTAGAATATGTGAGGTCAAACTCACATCCAGCAGTTAAAAGCAGCTTCCAAAATTATGATGAATTGCTGTTGGGAGGTAAGTGGGGCATCACAGTATATGTTGTCAGTCAGTAAAAGTTTGAGACTATGTCTTAATATTTGAACTTTATAGCCTTTTGAAGAAGGTTAGATATCTTCCTATACATGTGATGATGTAATCTCACTTCTGAAAGACAAAATACCTATTACTTTTGTACTTGGGAATCAAAGTCAATGGCCCTGGCAGATAGTGGGAGTCTGCATCTTCTCCTTCCTTTATTGATCCTTACAGAGGTTTTAAATTTTGTTAATATGCTCATCTCTTACAATTTTCATTTAAAACAAAACAATTGCCATAAAGATGTTTTGCGTTTCCACTGGTAACTGACGGAAGTCAAGGAGAAATCTATTTTATGCAAAATTATATGAAATTAGTTGATGGTTTGGGGGGGGGAGGGGTTGGTTGTTTTTGTTTTTCCCTAACATCAGAGTGGCCATGTATCCTATAATAAGTCAGAAAATTTCCTTCAAATGCTTGACTTGTTCGTTTATCTGTAGATAAATATAATAATAATAATAATAATAATAATAATAGAAATATTTGAAACTAGGGAGGTATTTTCCACATGTTAAACTAACTAACAGGGACTCTGAGATTTTCTTGCCTTAAGCAAAGAGCTACATGTTTTTTTATATCTGTCCTGCAAACCCTTCAGCGTATATGAGGGCCCAGTTTCTCCTTTTCTCTGTCTGTATCACGTCATGGGCAAGAAAGAGTAAATGACAACCTGTAGTGTATCTGGATACTGGGGTTTATTTAAGAAGCAAGGATGTAGGAGTCTTTCCCTACTTGATTGTCTCACTCACTCACTCTCCCTTGCAGTGCTATGCTCACCAGTTCTTAACTCCCCTCCCCTGCAAGGAGGTCACTGCTGGTCCATGATGCTCAGGCAGAAAGTCGTGTTGGTCCAAGCTGTGCCTCTGCTCACAGTCACCAGTCACAGACACTACTGGCAGAGGTCCCTGGGTGTTCTCAGGGACTTATCTCCATGCATCTCCTCCATCTCTCAGGCCTCCTCCCACTTCCAGGATGTTTCCTCCAACCAGGACCTTCACCTTCTTCTTTTTGGACCCTGTCTTTCTTTAGCCCCCTTCTTTTCAGGAACACATCTTTTTAGCACCACCTCTTCAGATGCTAAGCCCCTTGTTTTCTGAGTCTGAAGAGTCTAAGAACAGAAACACAACATGTGATCAGCCTCCTAACTGGTGGTTCTTTCTCATGTCCCAAGTTTAGGACAATATTGAAACTTGAACTTCCAAGAAGTTTTCAAGAGGAAACCTGAAACACAAGATATTGGATGTCAGAACTCAAAAGTTTCTTGCTGGGTGAGTTCAGACTAAATGATAGAAATGACCTCAGAATCCATGTAACTATGAGCATACCACATGTTATCTCACCAGGTGTCTTTCTTTTGTGATGCAAGGTCTCAGAATAAGGAGCAGAAAATCACATTATTCTCTGGTATTTAGCTGCAACATTACTTCCCACACCAATGATAATTATTTAATTTTTTAACTATTATCAACTTCAAATTTTTAAACAATATTATTTGATTGTATTTTCTCTCCTTTTTTAAATACTATTTTCCTTAAGTTTATTAACTTACATTTTCCCAAGGTAAATGCAATGTTATTTCCTTTGCTTTCTTGCTTCTTCTTGGTGAGGTGTTGTTTTGTTGGTTTTTTTTTTGCCTTACTGATGTTGCCAAGATCTCTTTGTGTTGCATTTTTCATAAGTTCCTGTAACATCATCTTTGCATAATCACTAGAATTTCTACAAAAGAACTCTAGCATATCAGCAGTCTTCTAATCGTGTTCTTGTTATGTTGAAATTGATCATTATGCAGTTTTCATGGCTCCTATGGATATTTTTCCACACAAAATTATGTTTATATAAGCTGATTTTCAATAAAAGGTCCCATTAAAGAATCATGGATTTACAGAATAGCTGAAGATCATCTGGTCCAGCCACCAGCACTGGACACAGCATGCTAGATCTGTCTCACTAAAGCAGGGGTATAATATCATCTGCCTCGACCTTCAGCAAGGGCAAACTGTGCCTGACTAATCTAGTGGCCTTCTACGATGAAGTGACTGCATTAGTGGACAAGGGAAGAGGTACCGATGTCATCCACCTGGACTCCTGTAAGGCTTTTGGTATGGTCCCACACAACATTCTTGCTACTAAATTGGAGAGATAAGGGTTTGATGGATGGACTCTTAGATGGATAATGAATTGGCTGGATGCCTGCATCCAAAGAGTTACAATCAATTGCTCAATGTCCAAGTGGAAACCAGTAACAAGTTGTGTCCCTCAAGGGTCCGTACTGGGATGAAAACTATTTAATATCTTCATCCACTACATAGACAGTGGGATTGAGTGCAGCTGTAAACCAAAAAAGGGTAGATTTAGATTAGGTATAAGGAAGAAATTTTTTTATGATGAGGGTGGTGAGACACTGGAACAGGTTGCCCAGAGAAGTTGTGGATGCCCCATCACTGAAAGTGTTCAAGGTCAGGTTGGATGGGTCTTTGAGCAACTTCATCTAATGAAAGAAGTCCCTGTCCATGACAGGGGGTTGGACTAGATGATCAAAACTAGAGAATCAAACCATTCTATGATTCTGTGACTTACTGGCAATGCTCTTCCTAATGCAGCCCAGAAGGTAGCTGACCTTCATTGTTGCAAGGGCACACTGCTGAGTTACATCCAACTTGGTGTGTACCAGGACCCCCAGGTCCTTTTCTGCAAAGCTACTTTCAAGCTGGTTAGTCCTCGACTTGTACTGGTGCACGGGGTTATTCCTCCCCAGGAGCATGACTTTGCACTTACCTTTGTTGAGCTTCATAAGGTTCCTGTCAGCCCATTTCTCCAGTCTGTTCAGGTTCCTCTGGATGGCAGCACAACCCTCCAGTGCATCAGCCACTCCTTCCAGCTTTATATTATCTGCAGACTTAGTGAGGGTTCACTCTAATGAAGATCTTAAACAGTATTGGCTCCAGTACAGATCCCTGGAGTACCTCACTAATAACTGGCCTCCAGTTCAACTTTGTGCAGCTGATCACAACCCTTTGTGCCTGGCAGTTCATCCATCTTTCAGTCCACCTCACTGACCATTTATCTTGTCCTTATTTCATAGTTTATCTAAGCATGCTATGAGTGACTGTGTCAAAAGCCTTGCTGAATTCAAGATAAACAATATCTACTACTCTCCCCTTGCCTACTGAGACAGATATCTTGTTGTAGAAATCTACCAGGTTGGTCAGTCGTGATTTTACCTTCATAAATCCATGTTGACTACTCCCAATCACCTTTTTCCCCTTCATATATTTGGAAATGGTTTCCAGCAGGATTTGCTCCATCGTCTTGCCAGTGATTGAGATAAGGCTGACCACTCCATATTTCTCCAGATCCTCCCTCTTGCTATTCTTCAAGACAGGAGTGATATTTGGCTTCTTCCAATCCTCAGGAACCTTCCCTGATCATGACCTTTAAAGATAATCAAGAGTGGCCATGCCATGACACCGACCATCTCCCTTCCTCTGTGAATTAGTGTACAGGCTCTTCAGATGGGTCCCCAGTCATGGAGATTTTCCTGAAAAGGTATGAGAGCTTCCCCCGCACTGATGTCCTGTAGGCACTTCATTATTGGTGTGTATATTCTTGGGGTGGGGCCCCTTCAGCCCTGTTATTGTTTTCAAGGTCTCTCTATTCCACTTCACACTGCACACTCTGCTTGCCAACCCAGTCCACCCCTACCTCATTTCTTTGTGGGTCATCATCTCCCTTATCCCATTACATAAAATATTTTTGGATCAACTCATTCTGCTCTCCATAGCAATCTAGTCTGCTTACCATTAGTTTTTACTGCTTTACTTAATGCAGTTTATGAAGCATACTACAAACATAATACAGGAGCTCTTGAAGTACTCCAGCAAATGTGGTATTTTGTGTGTAAAGTGGAGGCAAAATGTTTGATTTTTTCTTACAGGGCTGTTCTCCTTAGAGCTTGCATATGTTGTCATCACATAAATACAGTCATTGTAGTGGGCAAAGTTAATTAGCCATTATATACATATGTTTTTAATTCCCCAGAATGACGGTATTCTAGATAAAATGCTCTGTTGACAAAGCCAAATAAGTATTCACCTGAAATTCCAGTCATTGTGATGTAGAAACATCAAAATAAAGTTGTAGCAATGTAACATTTTTTCAGGATCCTCTTAATGACCATTGTAAAGTTTACCCAAAAGTGTCCTATAAAAGCCGTAAACATTTTTTCAAATAAAACAGTGCTTACAGCTCGGTTGATGTTGGGGGTGAGGGGACATATATCTAGTTAGTTAGTTAGCTAGTTAGTTATTTTTACTACCACCCATAAAATAAATAATGAATTGTGCATCAAAAAGCTGGTGCTCAAAACCTGGAAGAAAAATAATAACACAATCTTTGCAGGAGAGTTTTTTGTGTTTAGTGGTTATTTTAGTTGTGTTGGGGAAGGAAGAAATAAACATGTCAGGATTCATCAGAAAGTCTGCATTTAATCTTAAAAATACACAATACAACACTCAACAGATCAAATCCACTGTATTTTATTTCATAATCTTCAAATTTTGCAGAATCTGCTGCTCTATTGTTCTTTTGTTCTGACATGAATTGACAGAGCTGTCTGAAAAGGGTCTTGTGCATTTAATGGATCCCCAACACATCTGATGTAAGCAAAATTTCATAACATTTGCTACAAACTTGGTGCCATTTCCATCAAATCGTGGGAGCTTTATTACTGCCTCAAATTGCTTTACGTACTGTTAGCTTTACTGTTTGTTATTCAACTTTCCCGTGTGTTCAGTTGGATCTGCAACTTGTTCAGTGGTGGACAGTGATAGAGCTGGGAAGTTACAAGAAGGAATTTTAAGGCTGACATTTCTTTTGAGGAACACAATACAGGGCAGACTTGTTGACCACATTCTAACCATCCAAAACAAATTTCCCACCCATTTCAAAGACAGGTTTTTATTATGAACTCATCATCAGTCCTTGCTGACACATGTGACAAGCCTTACCATGCAGGCAATGTCAGTAATGACAGTAGAACCTCTTCTATCTCTAAAGTTGGGCATGGGATTAAGCACTTTAGTTATTTAAATGATGCTTTTCTTCCAGATTTCATCAATGATAAGCACCATGGAGTGGTGTACAGAAGAAAAGAGATTCAGCTCCAGCTTATTCCTAGGTCTTCTTGCCTCCATTAACCCCAGCAAGGCTTAATTACTCTTTGTAATACACATTTCTCCAAGAGCACACCTTGTTCTCCCGAATCTGAATGCTCTGTCAGAGGAGACCTATATAATTATTTCTGCTTTACAGCTGTCAAAGCTAAGATATAAGAAAAGGAAAGCAATTTGTAAAATCACAATGCAGCAGTGTCTGTCCAGGTCAAACCACGTGTTCTAATATCAGGCCAGTCTACCCATCACGTAGGATGTCTTCACTTTTGGGACCCTTTTCCTTTAATCTCCAGTGGGCCCCATTCAAGAATGCAACCATGGGGAATAGCTTATGAAGCATTATAATAATAAATGGAATACCAACAAGTTCTAAAAAGAAATCTGATTAAAATGCTTGTATGTAAGAAATGTATGTTTAAGTACATTTTAATAAAAAAAATCCTAGTCCTTTTGTTGCTTACTGTAAAGAGAGCACAGAATTGTGCTTATTAAATGAAGTCTGCTCTAATTCTGTGGTTTTACAGCCACAATCTATAATAGGGACTAACTCCAAAAGGGCTTTTCGTGCGTTCTCTCTTCCTTACACAATCATGCCAGCCCTGCCTTTTATGTAGCTCCAGTGATAATACTCCTGTGAGATCACTAACTGACTAACTGGTCCAAAAGAAAACTACTTTTTTGTTGGGTCTTTCTCTGGGTTAGCTTTCAATCAGATCAGCAAATTGGGCCAACTCATTCGATATTCTGAGATAGGCAGAAGCTAATAACTGTCCTCTCAATTTCCTGCCTGCTTATTCTTGTATTCTCCATCAATGACCAACATCAGGTCTTGTTTTGGTGAGGAACTGTATGGAGGTAGGAAGAGAGGCTGTCATGAATTCCCCCTGCCTTGCAGGATGACCCATCAGTCTGCAGGAGAGGTTCACTTTACTTCCACTAAATGACACACCACATAGGCACAAACATACACAAAGGTTAGTCAAGAAATACCATGTGACATCATGCTCAGTATATAAAGCTGGGGGAAGAAGGAGGAAGGGGGGACGTTGGGAGTGATGGTGTTTGTCTTCCCAAGTAACCGTTACGTGTGATGGAGCCCTGCTTTCCTGGAGATGGCTGAACACCTGCCTGCCGATGGGAAGTAGTGAATGAATTCCTTGTTTTGTTTTGCTTGCGTGCGTGGCTTTTGCTTTACCTATTAAACTGTCTTTATCTCAACCCATGAGTTTTCTCACTTTTACCCTTCCGATTCTCTCCCCCATCCCACCACGGGGGGAGTGAGCGAGCAGCTGTGTGGTGCTTAGTTGCCGACTGAGGTTAAACCACGACAATGTATTAAGCTGCCAGTTAAGTAGCAAAACAACTGATCACAGAGCAAAAACAACAATTGCATAAAGAACTGCAATGTGTGGACGAGATGCTTTCTGCTGGGCACTTAGCACAAATGAAAAGGATGGAGATAGTTATGATTATGACAGACTTAGATGACTCTTTCTGCATCAAAGGGCATTGCTTTCAAGTTCAGGTGCTCTGATACGATATTATCCTACAAAACAGCCTTTTTCACTAAACTTTCCACTTGTTGCTCAGTTCTGCTCATGAAAAGAAAATTATTACAAAGGCACACTGCAGTTGCACAAGCAGCATAAGAACCAATTAGGCAAAAACATATTTGTGATCATCTCTTGAATAAGGATTTCAGTGTCACAAGGATTTGTATTCTTTGGTAGGAGAAAATATTGATCTGTCACTTCAGTGTGCTGCAAGCCAAGGGAAAAAGCTACAGATAGAAACATCTGATCAGGCAAATAACCTTTTTGTAGAAACAGATTATTGTACCTGTATTTGGTTGTTTTGTTCTTAGACCTGTGCTACTAGATGCCACTACCACTTCCTGATGTAATTTTAGCTGTAATTTCCTGTTATATACCCATGATTTTATAGTGTGCCATTTAGTATATATGTATACCTATATGAATACATCTGCTTTTGACAACTCTTGCCATAAATAGTGGTTTTAGGGTAGCAGGAGGGTTCTTTTTATGCAATTATATTATCTGATAAATACACAGCTTGGAGATTTCAAAGTTGTCTTACTATGATAAAATCAGTACTACCGTAATCTGTGATTTTTCAGATTATACCGAGAATGACGTGTACCTCTGTCCATCTAAGACCTGCATTAAAACTTTCCAATCTCATATTTCTTATATGGATATAGAAAAAATATCACAATCCTGATGGATTTTTATCCCATGAGACAGTAGAGTGCTCTTATCTCCTATCTACTGATGAGCAACTGAGGAATGAAAAGACTAAAAGAAAGATTTGAAAATAAGATATTTGGTATTCTGTGACGTTTTCAAAGATGTCTATGTCCCATTTAAATCACTAGGCACATCTTTACAGCTGTAGGTGTTCAATACCTTTCAACATCTTTTCCTTAAAGGTTTGTCCAAGGTCACAAAAAAAGTCTGCAGAGGTACAAGAAATTTAATCTAGGACTCATAAATGCCTAGCTACTGCTTCATAAATAGGACCAACCTTCCTAGTAAGAACAGTCAGAAAGTGGGAACAGTTGTGTCAGCTGAGGATCTGTTTCTATTGAAGAGATGCCCTGAAGATGACTTAACTCAGTGCTGTGATATTGTACTCTTCTTTGTAAGCTCAGTGATTCAAAGCCAAATTGGCCATATGCAACGTCCTCCAGACAGGTTAATGAGTCACTTGCCAACCCCCTTCAGAGACAGCCCTCCTGACACAGTGCTCAGTGTTAGTATTAAAACACAGAGATTGTGCCCTAAGGGAGGTTTTATATATAACCCTAAATCTGTGAATGAGCGCTCAAAGGCAGGCAGGCACAAAGAGTAGTTAACTCCATGGTCATAGAATCATAGAATGGTTTGGGTTGGAAGGGACCTTTAAAGATCATCTAGTCCAACCCCCTGTCATGGACAGGGACTTCTTTCATTAGATGAAGTTGCTCAAAGACCCATCCAACCTGACCTTGAACACTTTCAGTGATGGGGCATCCACAACTTCTCTGGGCAACCTGTTCCAGTGTCTCACCACCCTCATCATAAAAAAACTTTCTTCCTTATATTTGATCTAAGTCTACCATCTTTCAATTTAAAACTGTTGCTCCTTGTCTTATCACTACAAACCTTGGAAAAAGTATCTCTCCATCTTTATTATAAGCCCCATTTAAGTATTGAAAGGCCACAATAAGTTTTCCATGTAGCCTTCTCTTCTCCAGGCTGAACAACCCCAATTCTCTCAGCCTTTCTTCACAGCGGAGGTGTTCCAGACCTCTGATCATTTTTGTGGCCTCCTCTGGACCTGGTCTAACAGGCCCATGCCTTTCTTGTACTAAGGATCCCAGGGCTGGATGTAGTACTCCAGGTGTGGTCTCACCAGAGTGGAGTAGAGGGAGGGAATAACCTCCCTAAACCTGCTGGCCACACTTCTTTTTATGCAGCCCAGCATAAGATTGGCTTTCTGGGCTCAGTGCCAGCTCATATCAACTTTTTATCTACCAATATCCCTAAGTCCTTCTCCGCAGGACTGCTCTCAATCCATTCATCACCCAGCCTGAACTGATACTGGTGGTTATACCAATGCAGGTGCAGGGCCTTGCACTTGGCCTTGTTGAACTTCATGATATTCACATGGGCCCACTCCTCAAGCCTGTCAAGGTGCCTCTGGATGACATCCCTTCCCAAGCAGATCAACTGCACCACTCAGCTTGGTGTTATCAGCAAAGCTGCTGAGAGTGCACTCAGTCCTGCTGTCTATGTCACTGATGAAGATAATAAACAGTACCGGTCCCAATACAGACCCCTGAGGGACACCACTTGTCACTGATCTCCATCCAGACGTTGAGCTGCTGACTGCAGCTCTTTGGATGTGACCACCCAGCCAATTCATTATCCACCTAACAGTTCATCCATCAAATCCGTATCTCTCCAATTTAGAGAGAAGGATGTTGTAGGGGACTGTGTCAAAGGCCTTACAGAAGCCCAGATAGATGACATCCATAGCTCTTCCTTTGTCCACTGATGTAGTCCCTCCATCATAGAAGGCCCACTAGGTTGTCAGGCAAGACTTGCCCTTGGTGAAGCCATGTTGGCTGTCTCTAAATACCTCTCTGTCATCCATATGCCTTGACATAGCTTCCAGAAGGATCTGTTCCATGATCTTACCAGCCACAGAGGTAAGGCTGACTGGTCAGTAGTTCCCAGGGTCCTCCTTTCAAACCTTTTTAAAAATGGAAGCAATGTTTCCCTTTTTCCAGCCACCAGGGACTTTGCCTGACTGCCATGACTTTTGAAATATGATGGAGAATGGCTTGGCAACTACATCTGCCAGTTCCCTCAGGACCCTGGGATGCATCTCATTGAGTCTCATGGATTTGTGTATATTCAGGTTTCTCAGGTGGTCTTGAAGCTGACCTTCTCCTGTGATGGGTGGGACTTCATTCCCCCAGTTCCTGTCTTGCGGTCCATCCACTTGAAAGGTGTGGGAAGAGCAATTCCCAGTGAAAAATGAGACAAAAAATTTGTTGAGTACCTCAGCCTTCTCCATGTCAGTTGTCACCAGTTCCCCCATCTCATTTATCCCAAGGGTACATTTTCTTTTGTCTTCCTTTTCTGACTAACATACCTGTAGAAACCTTTCTTATTATTCTTCACATTCCTTACCAAATTTAGCTCCAGCTGTGCCTTATATATCCTGATCCCATCCTTACACTCCTAGGCAGTATCCCTATATTATTCCCAGAATGCATGTCCGTGCTTCCACTGCCTATGCATTTCCCTCTTGTGTTTCAGTTTGACCAGGATGTCCTTACTTGGCCACGCTGGTCTCCTGCCTTCCTTGCCCTATTTCTTGAACATGGGAATCGAGAGTTCTTGTGCTTTAAGGAAAATGTCTTTAAATAGCTGCCAGCTCTCTTCTCCTTTATCCATGAGGGCAGTTTCCCAACGGGTCTGTCACGGATGGATTGATGCACTTCACTCATAAAAGAGAAGCAGCAATATGTTTATTGATATAAAACAGTGATTTAACAAAGTTTGATAGTAAATGTGACAGTGGTTTAACAAGATTCGATGGCAAGGTACACTTGATTATTTACTGCATAGAGGACAGGGTCAGACAAAACTGTCAGGGACACCCTCCCGTTGAGCCATGAGGTCCAGAGAGGACCCCCCTGTGTTCTAAACTCCTTCTCTTAGAAGAGTCTAGGTGCGGCTGGATCCAAACTTAGTCCCAGATCTAGTCAACGGTTTATGTCTAAAGGATTATATGTGCACAATCAGTCTAAGATATAATCTTAGTGAAGCTTACAAAGTTTAGCAAGCTATTAGTCACTTACCGAGGATCTGTTGCGGCAAGGAATCTCTCAATATCGAGGAGTAAGGGATTTCTGCAACAGGCATAACCTTGAGAGGCATGCCTACTCAAGGGAAGAACCTGTCATACAGCCCGCTGCCGTGCAGGAGAGCTCAAAGGGCTCTTGGGCTGCTCACTACTTATGGGGGTAAGATGATTGACTCATAGTCATATTTGCATACCAACTACAGATGTTAGTTTCTTCCAAATTTGGCTTGAGTCAGACATTGACCAGCACTGTGGTTAGGTGGGCGCATTGTTCAAATTAGTCCTTGGGTATTGTGTTGTTATCTGCCTCTCCAAATCCACTTTGAGACGGATGCAGCCATCATGACCAGACACATCCATTACGACCACCACTGGTGGTTGTTGCTTGAGCTGGGTTGCGGTAGATAAAGGTCAGGTTTGGGGGGGGACCACACCTCCACAGGGTCCCATCCACTAGTTCCTTAAGCAACTAAAAGTTCACTTTCTTAAGGTTCAGAGTCACGTCTGTACTTTTTGCCTGGCCTATATCCTTCGAGATCATGAATTCCAACAGGGCATGATCCCTCCACTGTCATAATGAGACACAGTGGGCTTAGGAAAGCAGATCTTGTTTGTGGCTGTTCTAGAGAGGTTTCTGATAAATATGAACCCAGCTATAATTATGCAAAACAGCTAGAGAGATTCTTCTGATGAAGAGCAATACATTAATTAATTACATTACATTAGGGAAGTATTGGGTGTGATTTCTGCCTTGGGGACAAAATATTCAAACAATCTTCTGCAATCAGGCATATTAGGAAAAGTTCACATAAAGATTAAATGTCACATTATAGGAGAAGACAATTCTTCTGGGAAAAAGCTGGACACAATTCTTTTTGACTCTGTCACTCACTTAGAAACATCTCAGGAATCCTTTCTTGCATGCATTTTATCTCTGTCAGCCAAGAAGGGGTAATCTCACCCCTGAATTCAAGCTCCTCTCAGGATCAACATAGCGTACCATTAGCTTTATTTTAAACACCATTCAGGAGCACAGTCCTGTGGGGAGAGGCAGCACAGCATGATGTGGAGACACACATTAGTTATACTGATGGCTAGTGCAAAGACATATGACAAAACCTTTGCCATTCACATGTTCAAATGGCTTAAACTGTGAGGTCAGTTTAATTCTATTTTGCATGACACATCTTCTGCCCTCTAAAAACATTTGCACATTTCATTTCACTCTTTTTCCAGGCTCCTGGTAAATTCTTTCTAGAGTTGCTGATGTGCTTTATAACTTGTAGTTGTCTTTCCTTCTAAAAAGCCTGTATACTTTTTTTTTTTTTTTTTAAATCTTAAACAAGTTATCAGATGACTTTTGTTTTTTTCTTATTTTTGAGTGCCTTGAAAACTGGTAAAAAACTTCACTAATGAAATTTCATAAACCTCTGGCAGAACAGCTTAATTATATCTCTCTTGAGCTCTGCAGTACTTCATTAATAGATACAAGGCATGGGAATGACCTTTCTTGCCCAAATGATGTCAAACTTTTTGATCACATTCTAATAAATCGAAGTATGAAAATTCAAGTGACCACTGAGCTCTGTTTACTGAGACATGTCCCACACATAAAATAAAGCAGAATGAAAAATGAAGCACACTACAGAAAAACACTAGTCTGAATTCACCTTAGGAAGCATAAAAGAAAACCTTACACAGGTAAGCATTCCTTCATTTGTGTCCTTAATGCAGACAGCAAAAGATGTAGAAGAGAAGCAGACAAATACATACAAAAACTGAAGGATAACAGGAATACAATGTAATAAATGTCCTCACCAAATGTAGTCTTATTTCTTAAGATGAAAATATTTATTTATATTTTGCTTTTGGTTCTTATTTTCTCAGTCATACTTCATCAGTACCTCGGATGAAGGTAATAACAATTCTTTCACATTGAGGATTACAATTTGTTACTCTTCCTGGGCCAAGTAGTATCCCTGGTGAAACCTCAACATTTTCTAAGGACTAAATTGTTATCTATGAATCCTTTATTTTCTTATTACTAAGTTGGGTAGATCTTTTTTTTTATTTTTTTTTCATTTATATGTTTATTTCTCATCTGCAATTTCTTCATCAGGGAGGGAAAGAGCACTTTCCATATTTCAGGCCAATGTGTTGGCATTCTGCTCTGTAATTGTGCTTCAGCCTGTGTGTCTTGTGACAAATGCATGGGCGACTTGGAGAAACAGAAGGACAAAATAGAAACTTTTTCCCGAGCATAGAGAGGTGCTTGAAAAAGGGACATGTTCTAAGGACTTAGTGAAGCCTGATAGGGACTTGTTTCAGCAAAATGCAGTGAAACTTTGTCATGTTAGTACAGTACTCACATTGACAATGCCCTGAGAGGAAAGAATTATTGGTTCAGTCACCATGTCCTGTTTATGTACCCATAGCATTTTAAGGGAACAAGTTAACACCTCCTCCCAGTATTGCACAGTGCTACGTGGGCATGGTGACCCACTCAAAGTCTGTATGGAGTTTTTCCCTCATGATATATACTGTCTGGGGACAGGCAGGAGGAACTGTGGTTGTCTTAAAGTTGTCACCAAACATCTGATGTTAGAGAATTGTTTTTAATCAGTTGAGATGAACAGTTACTTGTCCACAAACACAATTGTTTTAATTTTTTTTCTCCACTGAGCTTGCAAAAGTCCCTAAAGATGAGGACATGTTGAAACATGGACAGCGATGGGGATTTCAAATGCACCAAAATACAAAAATGTCTGAATCCAGCATTTTGGCTCAGTCTGTATAATAATGAGAAACACTGGCCAAACTCATTCACACCAGACTCCAGTTACAGCCTCTGACTTACTGTCATCATGCAAGCAAAGATGAAGTTAAATCTTGTAAAAAGCAATGTACAGTTCTAGTTATTTCCTCAGTCCAAAAGAAAAAGCCGGAGTATCAGTATGCAACCAATGTATTTTGAAAAACTGGTTATTCTATAAAAACCTCCTGGCTCCATCCAATGTTTTAATGCACAATCTTTCTTATTAAGTAATATAATTAACTTAACTATATATTAAATGAGAAATGCATCCAGGTGCCCCTATCCTTTTCTGAGTCCCTATTTATAAGTAATAAAAATGTTCTCAAGTGTTCTCTTTAGCTTAAAGTACTAAAATGTTCTTGCAGTGTGTAGTTTAAATGAAATGAGACAATAATTAAATAAGTGCCAGTGAGGCTGCAAGAAAAACAATATTTAGGACAGTTGGCACTGCTGTTGCTTGCATGGTGTGATAACAATAGCTTCTTCAACCAAAAAAAACCCCAAAAAGTAAGGCCGGAGATTCTAAACAAAATACTTCAACTACTGATGGACTGAGTACCAGCTTGTTACTAATTGGGTGTCTGTTCCACACAAACAGACGCAGAAAGATATTTTGTGTGCCAATATGACACTTTTCAGGGGAAAAAAATCCTAAACCAATTTAAAAGCTGAGTGTTCTTCTGTACAACCTATATTTTGAGATGTTTCCAACACCTCCCATAAAAACCAGCACCTTCTCTTGGCAAATGTTTAATAAAATACACTGATGATCTCTGTCTATTTAGAGCAGGAGGGAAAGGATGTGCAATCAAAGTGGGGAGGGATCTAACAGATACAAAACAAGCAGAAAAAATCTGGTTGCCTGGTAAAAGGCTTAGACTGCACAGTGAAAGGTTTGTGCATTTTAATATGTAAACCTATATATTTATTTCTGTATTCCCTTTAAAGTGAAACTCATGCTATTGCATATTTTAATATATAAACCTATATATTTATTTCTGTATTCCCTTTAAAGTGAAACTCATGCTGTTGCTTAGGTAGGGCCAAAAAAATAGACAATATGAAAATAATCCAAGGTAGCCTTCATTCTGCCCTTGGGAATCTGACGTGAAGTGACAAAGAATAATATCTGACTGCTTTTCCATTTTAGACCATCCATGCAACAAATCAACAATTAGCCCTTAATAACAACAGTTGAGTTGCTTTGGGAGCTACAGACAGATGAGCTGTTCATTCTGATTCTGGAACTGTTCCACTCCTCTCATCCCTTCAGCCCTTTACTGTGCCCAACCCTCAATAGGTGGTAGCACGTAGATAAACCATAGAATCATAGAATTGTTTATGTTGGAAAAGACCTTTAAGATCATCAAGTCCAACCGTTAACCTAGCACTGCCAAGGCCACCACTAAACCATGTCCCTAAGCACCACGTCTACACGTCTTTTAAATACCTCCAGGGATGGGGACTCAACCATTTCCCTGGGCAGCCTGTTCCAACGCTTGATAATCCTTTCACTGAAGAAGTTTTTCCTAATAACCAATCTAAACCTCCCCTGGTGCAACTTGAGGCCATTTCCTCTCGTCCTATCGCTAGTTACTTGGGAGAAGAGACCGACACCCACCTCACTACAACCTCCTTTCAGGGAGTTGTAGAGAGCGATGAGGTCTCCCCTGAGCCTCCTTTTCTCCAGGCTAAACAACCCCAGTTCCCTCAGCCGCTCCTCATAAGACTTGTGTTCTTCTGAGAAGATCCATGCTGTTCTCCAGTACTCCTGATTTTGCCTTGCCCCCAAGAAGGCAATGACATTAGGCCTTGTACTGGGTCTGGCTGAGCTGGAGTTAATTTTTGTTATAGCAGCCCGTGTGGTGCTGTGTTTTGGATTTGTGGCTAAAACAGTGTTGATGACACACCAGTGTTTTGGTTATTGCTGAACAGTGCTTGCACAATGGCAAAGCTTTCTCTTTTTCCCACCCTGCCCCCCCCAGTGAGTAGGCTGGGGGTGGGCAAGAGATTGGGAAGGGGACATAGCTTGGACAGCTGACCTGAACTGGCCAAAAGTCTATTCCATACCTTATAACGTCATGCTCAGCAATAAAAACTGGGGTAGAGGAAGAAGGGGGTGGGAAGTGGGCACTTGATTTCCAAGGTGGCTGCTGCTCAGAGAGTGGCTGGGCATGGGTCTGCTGGTGGGAGGTGGTGAGTGATTGCTTTTGCATCTTTTTTTTTTCCCCCTTTACTTTTTCTCTCTTTCTTTTTTTAAAAATATTTCCTTCACTTATTAAACTGTCATTATCTCCAACCACAAGTTTTCTCACTTTTGCTCTTCTGATTCTCTTGGCTGCTGGCCAACCCACAGCAGACCTATGCTTCAAAGAAGTGTAGATGTAGATTTCAAATGGAATCTCTCCCCCATCCTGTGGGGAGGCGGGAGGGAGAGGGGAGTGAGCAAGCGGCTGTGTGGGTGCTTGGCTGCTGGTCAAGGCCAACCCACAGCAGACCTATGCTTCAAAGAAGTGTAGATTCACAATTCAAATGGAAATCAAAACACAGTCAAATTCCCCATAGCCATGGGATAGTGTGAAGAGATTGCATCATACTGAGAAACATGAAGGCATACAGGGTCATGTGAACAGCGTGAAACCATTGATCAGCCTTGTATGACTTATTTCAGTAAGTCACTTTCTCAGTGAAGGTGTTTGTTGAGACTTCGTCTTTATGGTTCCACTCCAAAGTTCATTAAAGTTAGTGGAAAGCTTCCAGTTACCATCTTGCTGCCTTAAATTAATGTCTTACGGTACCAATACCCCTTTCTTCTTCTCAGCCAGAGGCAGGAAGCTGTGAAATAATGGAACCACAAGGACCTTCCTCCTGTGGTGTACTGTGACTAATTATCAAAGTGCGTAGGCAGGCTAGGTAGCGGTCAAAATGATGGAGTCAAAGGTCTGAATTTGCCATAAACTTCCTTTTTCGTTTAATTAGATTTGAAAGGCTTACGGGACACTAATCATGCAAGCAGGTAGATCCACAGCACACAAAGGCATTCTGCAGGGTAAACAGATGAAGTGTGATGAAATAGGCACTAATGTGAGCTACTAGGCAACTCAGATACAGGCAGGATAGCAGATGACCCTTAATGTTTGTATTCAGAGCACTGCATCAAGCCAAGGTATCTACAGTGAAGATGCCAATAACTGAGTTTTCTGAAATCATTTTAGAGCCAGTGAACAGAACTGGGGGCAAGATATCTCATCCCAGTGTAAACATCTGAAATAAGTCAAATGCACTGTACCTATTCCTGTCTGTAAAGGTCTGACAGGGAGACTAACTCAGATGTAGAAACACACGTTGTGTAAGTCTAGTTAGGGAAAATTAATTCAGCCCTGGGGGCTCGATTCAGTTGCCCACACAGAGGCACTTAGTGCTATTTGCTGTGCCTGAAGGGATCCTACAAGTCTAGATTCAGCTGTCACTCCTGAAAGTCATGGGTTCATATTGACTAGTACTATTTGGATGTCTCAGGTACCCAAGCACATTTCAAATGACACTAGCTGGCTGTGTTTAAGCAACTGAATTGAGACCCTAAGGCCTCTAAGTCCACTGACATCCGTGGAAGGACTACTTCAGGGAAACTCTGTGGCAATGGGATATGGCTCTAAAATTATCTGTCTTGATACTATCACTACCCAACTTCCCGACCACGTCATCCAGCACACACACATAGCAGAGTGCCTTTAAACGGAGACAGCGCCCAAGGGACTACAAATGACTAAAGCTTTCTTTCAGTTCAGAGTTTCTCTGGAAATCTCCCAATCAGAAAACAGCCAGTGATACCAAGCCCCCATTGCTCCTGTTGGTTTCATAGTGTTAAAATCATCCTTCTAGATTAAAATCAGTAACTTAGCTTTTTCCCTTAGCTTTTTATTTGTAACATAGTGTTTCATATATGGCATTAGAAAATGGGAATTGGCTAACTCTAACTGAAACATAAGGTGAGGGATTTCAATTATCTTACTTCCATGCTTGCAGAAATATTTAAAAATCTGTTATATATTGTACCTACACATAGAAAGTATAATTTGAATAAATCTGTTCCCATAATTAACATACTTTAATTAGAGCAGGATGTCATATCTGTTGCTTTTTTTGCACTATGGCATAAAATTCTATATTTAATCTCCCTATTGTTAACTATAGCTATTCTCTGTAATCATTTATTTCTATAAAAATCTAGCATTGTCGTGGCTAAATTTAAGAAAAACAAGTTATCGAAATTCAGAAAATAGTAATTTGGTTTACATGAAAGGAAGAAAATCATGAAATTAAGATGCACAAGAAGATCAGATCACTGCAGCTCTATTGATTTTAATGAAGCTTTACTGATTTACAGGAGTGGATCTGAACCTTCATGTTTTGTAGTAAGACTAACACAGTGACATACAAGACACACCTCTAATTATATATTGACACTCCACAAAAGGAATATAATTACAGAGGAATGAATCACTATGTAGAGAAATGCAAAAATTTCAGATCTGCAGATACAGCCAGAGAAGTTAGGGTCACAGAGAGGTTTCTTTTATATAGTGACTTTATACATTGCTGTAGAGAGTTTTGTTCTGTACCTAAAATCTGTATTAGTTATGGATAGATGTGACTGGCAGATAATTACAACTGTATACTTGAAAACTATATGATATTTTATGCTTAGGTGCAAATATTTTGATACTCTATTGGGCTTAGATGATTTTTATAAAGGAAGACTTTGCCTGTGTTACACCTTGTTTCTGGAATGTGGCAGAACATGGATGGTCCAGGGTCCTTGTCTCCCAGGTATCCAAACTTGGCACCTATTATTTTAAAACAAGGTGTGTGGGTGATTGCTCCAGTCTGTCACGGGGTCATAACACCACTGGGGCAGAGGTAGAGGCCCCAGAGGTTGGAGGGGCCCCCAGATCCTTGCCTAGATTTAGCCTGTGAGAACCAGCAGGACTTTTCAAGCAGAGACTTGCAGACTGAATCTGGCATCACAAAGTGGCTGTTCTACAATTCTGGTCCATTCTTCCTTCCCACCTTCAGTGGAGAACCTGGTGCTGCATTTACTGGGTGATACAGAGAGAAGAATTGATAATTGTAAACACACAGTGACCCTTTTGCAGTGTAGCATCAGGGACAGGAATCCAGGTGTTCTCCAAAACAGGCTTGTGCCTGGTACCTCATGATTACAAAGGCTCTGTTATACCCAAATTGTCTCTAGACCCACCTCAGTTGCAAAGTGTACCATCAGCTTTGACCAAAAAGAGTGTGTCCCCAGGGCACCCCCATGTCTACAGCAATGTTAATCTGTGCTGCGGCCCTCGGGGTGCACAGGAGAGGTTTGATACATCACTGCTAGCAAAGGGGAGACGGCACAATTATTCCTATATGCATGGGAGCACACCCTGCTCTTTAGAAAAGTGCAATATAGCCTGTTTACACTCTGCTTTTACAATATCAATACCTTCCCTTGTAAAACTAAAACAAAAAAAAAAAACATCTGAAGTGGCCTGAATGAATCTGATCCTAAGCCATTTAAAAGGTAAGCTACTCAACTGCATACTCCACATCCATAACCGGATGTATTAAAGTCAAATAAAACTTATAAACAGACAACACAAAATGAATTCTATGACTATCTGGTGCAAAATCTAAAATGCAACAGTATCTCTCCTAGTAAAACCACACCAATAACTCCACAGAACTACTGTTTTAAAAAAGAAAGCCTATGATCATGTGCATAAAACAATTTAGACATATAATTGCTTCTTTAGACTTATTTTGCAGCATGGAAGTGATTGCATAGCAGACTCTAGGAAAATGTAGGTCTTGATCTCCCTCTGATTGCTAACCCCCTTAAGAATCTAGTGCAGCTGTCTGACTGAGAAATCACTATTTAATTCTAGCAGAAGGATATTTTACCTCCCTTTGGTCAAAGGTGTCAATGTACCACAGTGAAAAACATATGAACTATTAATCTTTCATTTATGCTCTCAGTGAGGCTGTCTGGATGATACATTGTATTTTTTTCTGACTTTTTTATACCGTTTCCAATTGATAAGCTATTACTTTCCTTCCAACATTTCTAATGAACTGAAATTCATGTGGCTGGACCTGTATGATTTTGTTTATTTCTCTTTGGGACAGAGTAGAGATAAAAGAAATCTATGGAGGACCACATAAAATATCCTTTTACTGTCAAGAGTGACCAGTTCCTCTGAATTATTATTTCTGCTGAAATGAGGTATGATTGCAAAACTTCTAACTAAACAAGAAAAATATAGTATTAAAAGCAAAACACCTATTCAGAGAATAAAAGACTCTGATCTGAACCTTTATTTCTTTCTTATAGGGTGTTTGTTATATAGGATATTTCTGTAACAGTGATGTCCCTTGAACACACTTGGATGCAAATATCAAAGGTTCAAGCTATGTATTGGAGAATCTATATTCAATCTCTTTGAAACAACAGTGAAATACCAGATTTAATAGGAATGTAGTCATAAGTAGCAGAAAGGGAAAGCCTTGAAGGTATTTAGCCAGGCATACATGAACATGAAGATTAAAGTTCACAGTGAAGTTGCAAAGAAACATGAACCTGCTCTGCTGCTTAGCAAAAGCAGGCAAATTTCCTGAAGTAACTGCACAGATATTACCCTAGCTATAGTCACAGAAACCTGATGTTTCAAGCTGGGATTGGGAAGACGAGTTAACAAAAGTAGTATAGCTATATTTCTCTACACATTCCTCAGTATTTTCACAAAGGCTGTTGTCACCTAGAATTCTTTCATTGCTTGGATGGAGGAAAAAAATAAGTAAAACTTCAGTCTTTAGGTCTTTAGTAAGAGAATTTCATTAACATTACTCTTCTGCAGCAGAGCATGGAAGCTAACGGCTTTCCCCCATTGGCTTATCTCACATATTCATAGAAACCTGAGATAGGAAAGATATAGTAGGAAATATACTTAATTCCCCTGACAATGAAGAATTGTTCTCCAAAGTATATTTTCTGCTTTGGTCAGGAAAAAAAAATGCACAATGAATGCTTTGGGGTTTCCACGATTTCTCTTAGGAATTCACTGTAGCTGTCTTTTTTAAAGTGTTTTCTTTTGTTCTGTTTTTCTTAATACTCAGTCTAACTTTTTTTTCCTCTTCCCCCCCCCTTTTTTTTTTAAACTTTTGATTGCTCTGACTTCCTCCGTAGCATCTAAACATTGGCAAATTGGATCAATGCTTTGACTCTAGGGGCAATTTCTCTGAAAATGGCAATTCAAAACAAAATCTTCCTCTGTCTTTCTTCACTCCCCCCCTCCCCTCATTTATCATGAGTTGTAAGAAAGTACATGTCTTAGAGGTGCTCTTTCTCCTCTTTCTGTGTCTTGGATGATGTGGATAATGTAATGCATTATTGTAGTGTATTTGGTGTTAGAAGTAATCTTGCCCTTATTTTCCTATCTTCTTGGGTAGGTATTTAAGGTGGTATTAAATGTTGACCAAGAGTAAGAGCTCCAAGGACATCATTGAGCTGGCAGCAGTGTCCATGTGTATGTCTTCCAGCGCACACAAGTTTGGGAAAGTGATGCTCTGGCTGCGGGGTCAGGATACGATTATCACAAAGGAATGGGAGGACAGGGGTTATCTGTTCTCTGCTCATAGTGACTGTATTTCATGGTCTGTTTTTCGTTACTAAAGTAGATGAGAGATTCCTAAGTGAAACTTCTTTCCAAATACTGTAAGATGGACCTTCGCTCCAAAACAAAGGCGGCAAAGGTAATTTCATGTCTTTTAGCACAGAGTAAAAGAGGCTTAAGTGAAGTCAAAGCACATCTTGTTCACCACAAGCAGTTACTAAGGTTCAGCTGGTAAATGATCAACACATGATAACTTTGTTGTGTGTCCAAGCCCCTGCAAACTCCCAAATGTAGGGAGAGGGAAAAAGTTTCCCTTTCGCAATGGCCTGCTCTGGGGATGGAGAACTACATGCTTCCCTTGCTCATGCTGTGTCACTGTGCTTTTCCCTCATGCTTATCTAAACTTTTCAACTTCATGCTACCTCCTCTGTGGAGCTCTGGCTGTGGCCAGCTGACATGACGCTCATGTCAACATCAGCTTGTCAACCCCTCCATCCCTTTTGGAAGTAGATAGATACGTATTCTTCAGGTAGATAAGTAACATAAGGTATGGAAATCTTCTGTTTCTTACCAAGTGTCATGAATCTTAGCTGCACCACTATACCTATCATCTAGTAAAAATACATATGAACTGCTTTGGAATTAGCTGGCTTGTGACCCAAGCAGACTGGACGAAACAGCACAGAAGATCATGTGACATTTGGGAATGGACAGGCTAAATGGTCGATTCTGCCTTAGAAAGCTAGTTTCTTGTTAACTTGGATGTGTCTACACTGCACAGAAATCACAGCAGCAGCTGCCACATTCACATATCCTACAGAGTGGTAGAGAATGAGGATATCTAATAACTCTGTATGTTGATTCCCTTCTACTAAAAAGCAAATGTGGTTTTCAGGTTCTTAGACGCTGCTTTTTGGCATGATGCTGACTGCTGATAACAGACTGTAGCTCAAAAGCTTTAAAAGGCAACCCAGTTTGAGGTTCTTCAAAGTTAGGGGGAGGAAGGGGAGACATCCTGTTGTTTTAACCTACAGAAGGTGACAGCAAAGCCCTCTGAGGATATCTTAATGTGAATTCAGCAGGGAGAAGACTATTTTCTAAAGGAAAGAACATTTTCTTGGCATTCTTGGAACAAAACAAAATACATGGGGGAAACTGTTACTGCCAAGATTGATCAAATCACCCTGCTTTCAGAGACAAGAAAACTGTTTCCGACAAAGCTTCAGGAAGAGCGCATTGGAACTCAGAAGTACACCAAGCCTGATGGCTAAATTTCCTACCACATCTCTGCCAAGCAGACCTTTGCAGTCAAACAAATAATAGAGGAGGCTAAGAATTCAGAGATGTGATGTATCAAAACAGCATGAATTTTAGAGATGCTTAAACAGCCATACTCTGAATATGAGCTTCTTTGCTGACTGCTTGAGTACTACTGGAAACCAGTCCCCACATAGTCACCACAGAGAGTCTAATCCATACCCATCCATAATATTACGGTGAGAAAAGCTTACTGAGATAGGCAGAGAACGGTTGCATGATCCTGGTTAAACTTCTATCCTGTGTGGGTGAGACATGGTTGTCATAGCAGAGATGCCAACAAAAAAGTCAAACATCTGCAGATTCACATTTTCAAAATCATAAGCATACTGCAAAGCTCATTTGCCTATCACATTAGGACATGAAGACTTCATGCCACTAAAAATGAGCAAAGTTTTGGAGCAAATGGTTCTTTTCAGAAGCTTCCCCAGCCTTGCTGTGGCTTTTTTTTTAAGTTTCAGAACTTATTAGAACTCATTTTTCTCCTGGTACAGAATCAAAAAGAACATTTTTCACTTTTGTAGTATTTGTGGTTGTACAAAGCAGAAATCTTAGAATGACTGTTGAATTATTTGTTGCATAGAGGTGGGATTCACCACATCTAACTTCACTGGACTGAGATGATTTAAACCAGTCCCCTAGGCTTCTTCTACTCTGATTAAGCATATGAAAGCTATTCAGAGAGATGTTTATATTCAGTAAGATGAACTACGATTTGGACCTGCCTAGTGAAAAAAACTAGATAAGTTGCATGAACCAGTTATCTAACTTCAAAATGGAGGAATTCAGGTGAAATGTAGAATTTCTGAAGGATGTGAATGCTGAATGTTACATGATGCAGAGCTGGTGCTGCATGAGCAATATCTGGCAAGCAATATTAGCTCAGACTCATCATCAGGCTGGTAAATCAGTACTGGTTTTGTGACCTGAGACAATACATTTGTATGTCAACACACTAGATATGCCAGTTTATTGATGGGAAGCTTGGGGGTCTGTGCTGGTTTTGGCTGGGATAGAGTTCATTTTCTTCACAGTAGCTAGTATGGGGCTGTGTTTTGAATTTGTGCTGAAAAAAGTGTGGATAACAGGGATGTTTTAGTTACTGCTGAGCAGTGCTGACACAGAGTTAAGGCCTTTTCTGCTTCTCACACCACCCCACCAGCGAGTAGGCTGGGGGTGCACAAGAAGTTGGGAGGGGAACACTTTATCCCAGCCAAAACCAGCACATTCTCCATCCCCTATTCCATACCATTTACGTCATGCTCAGGTCCCATACTATCCAATACATTCTCATTACCCATCACCACCCTAATAATGTGATAACACACCGATGTTTTAGTTGTTGCTAAGCAGTGTTTATACTAAGTCAAGGACTTTTCAACTTCCCATGCTCTGCCAGCAAGGAGGTGCACCAGCAACTGGGAGGGGGCACAGCCAGGACAGCTGACCCAAACTGGCCAAAGGGATATTCCATACCATGTGACGTCATGCTCAGTATATAACCTGGGGGGAGTTGGCTGGGGGGCAGCAATCACTGCTCGAGGACTGACTGGGCATCAGTCGGAGGGCGGTGAGCGGTTGCATTACCTCTTGGGTTTTTTTTCCTTCCTGGGTTTTGTTCCTCTCTCTCTCTCATTGTTTTACGTGCCATTACTATTTATTATTGTTGTTTGGTTTTATATATTCTTTTTTTTTCTCAAGTGTTAAACTGTTCTTATCTCAACCCATGAGTTTTCTTACTTTTGCTCTTCCGATTCTCTCCCCCATCCCACCAGGGCGCAGGAAGGGTGAGTGAGCGCCTGTGTGGTGCTTGGTTGCTGACTGTGTTCAAACCACAACAGGCGTTTGTCTTCCCAAGTAACCATTATGTGTGCCATTACTATTTATTATTGTTGTTTGGTTTTATATATTCTTTTTTTTTCTCAAGTGTTAAACTGTTCTTATCTCAACCCATGAGTTTTCTCACTTTTACCCTTCCGATTCTCTCCCCCATCCCACCAGGGCGCGGGAAGGGTGAGTGAGCGCCTGTGTGGTGCTTGGTTGCTGACTGTGTTCAAACCACAACAGGCGTTTGTCTTCCCAAGTAACCATTATGTGTGATGGAGCCCTGCTTTCCTGGAGATGGCTGAACACTTGGCTGCCAATGGGAGGAAGTGAATGAATTCCTTGTTTTGATTTGCTTGCATGTACAGCTTTTGCTTTACCTATTAAACTGTCTTTATCCCAACCCATGAGTTTTCTCACTTTTACCCTTCCGATTCTCTCCCCCATCCCACCAGGGTGGGGAGTGAACAAGCAGCTGTGTGGTGCTTAGTTGCTGGCTAGGCTTAAACCATGACAGTCCTTTTTGGCACCCAACGTGGGGCTCGAAGGGTTCGAGATAACAACAGGTTTGATTGGAATGTGCTAGAATGAATTTATAGCTGTTATTGCTGTTTAGCTATTAATTGGCAGGCTCCTGTGCTTACCATGGGGCTCGCTTGCCTCACTGTATATTAGAGTCTAGTGCTCGTTAGTGGCTGTTTTTTGCTTTCGCTGCTTGCTGTACTGCTGCACTGCTTATCAT
>NW_008795932.1:4205117-4218665 GCF_000699145.1 Aptenodytes forsteri
GGAGTGAGCAAGCGGCTGTGTGGTGCTTAGTTGCTGGCTGGGGTTAAACCACGATGGGGTCTTTAACACATCACTTCACTATGTAGTGTAGACATGTGCTAAGAGATCAGATCTGTTATATATAAAAATTTAACTTAATGTAAAATATTTATATAGACATGAATAAATCCCCAGCACTGCAGGCTCAGCTCCCATTGAACTCACTGGAAGTTGCTTGAGAGAATATAGGACAGTATTTATTACATAAAATGAAGAAGGGATAAAATCTGAATCTCTCTATATGGAAGTGTCATATCTGAGGGCAGATAAGAATGACAGCATCATCCCCTTCCTCCCATTGCTCCATGCAAATGATGGTTCTGCATCAGGGACTCATTTGAAACTGCGTGGTGAAAGCAGCAAAGCTTCCTCTGCACATTCTTCATGTATGGGATGGTTGAGATATTTCATTTCATACATCATTTACTGTTTGCTGCAGTTATTTCACAAAGACCTATTTTGACTTTCCTAGAAATGTGAGAAAGAGTTTCCAAGTTTGGAAATTTCTGCAAACAACAAGCTGTACTGCAACTCCAACTGATGTGAGTCATCAGAGACCCATTGACTTCAATAGTGTTGTATATTTATGTTATTTGTCTACTGGGTGTAGTTCTGAAGTCAATGAAGCTATGTTAACAGGGTAGGAGTGAGACTGGGAATAAGACTATTTCTTCTACCTGGAACTGAATTTTATAAAAAGATATTTTACATTCTGTATTTTGACCAGTATAATCTTATCAATTAACATTTTCACACCTTTCTACTGATTTTGTATGTCTCTCTGAAATCTCATCTTACCAACTCAGCAACATGGTCCTTCAAAAACTTGGTCTAAATTACCTGCTATCTAGAGCAAGAGAGGACAGTTATATGCAGGAGGTTAAACTTTGTCCAGTTACTGATCAGCAACTTTCAGAAGCCATTTAGAATCAGGATATCACTAATAAACAGTCCTTTTTTGGACCCATTCCCAAAATGGACTTCCTTATGTTTGAGACAAAAATCACTATGCAATATTCTCTTTCTTTCCCTCTGTTATCCTTTTTATTTGAATCATAGGAAAAAAAGCCTACAGCTCACACAGTATATGAGGGATTAACTCCTTTCATATCCTTGGGAAGGGCTAAGGGAAGAAAGTAGTATCTGCTAGTCCAGTCTACTCACTCATGTACCATACAAATAATTTCCTGGGAAAGGGTTTTCACCTCTTCTTTCCCTATTAAACAACCATATATAAATATTGTAGGAGGTATTTGGATTGCAAATGGCTGAAAATGAAAATAAATTGGGATATTTTTGAATATCAACATTAAAAATTAATTTACAACGATGCTCTGAAAGAGCTGTATAATATGACTTGCTATATGTTAGCAAGTCACTGGTCTCGATACCTGATGTGGCATTTCCCCTTTTTGGTTCCTAAATATCTAACTTCTAAATTTACTTTAACATCAGAAAGTAATGACAATTTTAAAAAGAACCTGACATTTTCCCTTTCACCCCCATTCTTCAGGCTAAAGCTGTTTGAGAGAGACAAAAAAAAAAAAAAGTTGTGGGTTTTTTTTGAGCAGGACAAAATCCTAAACTTCTTTAATTCTCATGATGAACCTTGTTACATTCTTCCTACGCTCATTACTTTGAAGAGGAAGCTGTAAAAATAAAAGGCTGGACAGTCAAGCTCCAAATCTTTTCAAGCATGATTGTGAATGTATTTACAAGCAAGCGATGCTGCGTGAACTAGAAAACAGTAAGTGCGTTGCAAATCCTCCATCTGCCTGGGCTTGAAATAAGGACATTGCGGAGCTCATCTGCAGACGGATGTTGCTATTTAATGTGATTTCCAACAAATCATTCATTAAATTCATAGCTGCACCTGATACCCATTAATGTGTTCCTGCTTACAAGTTCTCTCAAAATAGGCTGTTCCACAACTTTTGGAAACTTTATACACCAGATTATAGCAAACTGCAAGAAATGGAGGGTGGATGGTGTAGGGGGCATATTTACTCTGGATTTCTGTTGATGATGGAAAATGGAAGAAAAACCTGCTCTCTGTAAATAAACAGCACTCTGATTTCAGGAATCTGAAAAAGGGTACAGTCTGACCTGTCATATGCAAGGAATTAGAGTACTGATCAGAAAATGAGTGCTTCCAGGGGTCTGTACAAATCTCAGTACTTTCAGCCTAATGACTTCAACAGTTCTTTTCTCATTGCAGATGGTTTTAATTGCCTTAACACTATTTTCAGATTAGACATTGAATAAAATTAAAACTGGAAACTTAACTTTTTGGCTTTTACCAAATATCTTGTTAAATCCACAGTAAAACAACTACTAAAAAGTTAATATGTACACTGATAAAGTGAAGGCTTATTAAAAAAAAAAAAAATCTCATTTCATCTCACCTTTGTGAGTCTTTAGACGCAACTAAACAAAGCACTGAAGTTCATTATACATTTCAAGTTTTGAAGTGTTGGAATCAAAATAAATATTAATAGAAAATTGTCTGAGAGTAAAGCATCAAACAATATAAATTCTGTCTTCCCTATCGTGTTTAAAGATTTTATCTCACTCTTCATTGGTATATAGCTTTTCTGCACCTTGACAAGACCGTGAGTATAGACAATCATAAATGAGAAATCCCTGCCATTTTCAGGTTATTGAGCTGATATAATGTTTCAACATACATTGCTTATGAATGATCACTGTGCAAAAACTCACATCACACCTTGTGTAACATGAGATAGAATTGCCTTTATGAAGTGACTTAGACTTCTTTCTTTGACATTTACATGTGTGTATTGTCTCCCTGTTCCCTCTCTCCAAAGAAATTTCTCTGTGTTTCACCAACCGTACTCACATGTTTGTCTTTTTGAAAAATAAGTGAATTCTCCCAAATGCATAAAGGCTTTTCCTTTTTTCACCACCTCTGTAAGGATCATCTTGCTCATCTCCTTAAAGATCCCGCTGATGGACCAAAAACATTGCAGAAATTGGCTGCCTTAAATGGTGAGTGGCAGCAATCCTCAGTGCACAACAGTTATGACCTTGATCCCATACCTACCGACCACTGAGGTGGTAAACCCTGTAACTGACTCTTTTCTACAAAATTACTGAAGCTGTACTTGTTGCTGAGCTCCACATAGCTTGAAATCACATAGTGAAGTCACATAGCTGTGCCACATTTTGAGCGCAGATCTTTCAGTAATACTAATCTGACACTTCTTTCTTTGAATTTCTGTTCCTCTGCCTTCCTATTCCTGTCTATACTGCCCACAGTCAGAGAAAAGTTCAGAAGAGTATAGAATAGCTGTCCCTAGAAGCAAACTGGAATCACAATATAGACACCTGTAGAGCCTAGGGGCTGTTGTCTGATGTCCCTCAAAGGGAATGTTATGTATCACAAAAACTAAGTGACTTTGCAACTGAAGTACTACTGAAAATTGTTCTCCCTGTGCTCCTATGGTACTGACACCCAAATCATATACAACCTAGTATTTCTTTAGTCCTAATGTGGCTTCAAAATTAGCAGCCGAATATCAAAATTATGATTACCTTCTCAGAAATATGTGCTAACAATTGTGATTTATTAGTTGTGATCAGTTTTGCATGCACTTAATCTGGATAGTTAAATCACTCTAGACCTCCCCAGTGCAGGAAGAAAGGATCTACAAAGGGTCATACTCATAAGCCAAAGAGACCTAGCTGAATATCTGACTTAAGACATATCAATGCGTGAGAACACAATTTGATCCCTACTGACTTCACCGAGTAGTTGACAGCAATGAAAATGCTGATTCTTGTGTCTCAAGGCTCTACAGAAGTCCCTATTTTGTCAAGGTCAGTAAAAGCGCAGAGGCATACCTTTTCAGTGAAGAGTTTACAGTTTGTTGTTTTATGATTATTCTTATAATGTCTTGTCATTATGGTAATGATGCCTTATCAGTATTCTTTTGACATTTATCCTTTGCAACAGAATACTGGAAGGGAGAAGATATTGTACCTTCCCAAGGAGACCACGATCTATGAGACTGGATAGTAAAGAGCTGTCCACAAAGCATTAAACCAGCAGATTTAAGCTTAAGGCTTGCATTCAGCACACCCAAAGAGCATTTACCTGAGATGCCTAATTTACAAGCCTGTCTGCTCTAAGCTTCTTATTAAAGTTATCACCCTTAGCAGCTGCTTGGCTTTCTTCATAGACTAGAGGAGAGCTCAGCTATCTATTCTCAGGTTAGATGACATGGTTAAATGCCTGAGAAACACCTAAAGGTGCTAGTGACACCACTTATCTCAGATTCTTACATAATCCTGTTTAGGCGTCAGGGCTTCCTTGGCTGTTGCTGATTCATATCTCACTAGGAGTGTGTTCTCGTGGGTGGCTGTGGGGACATTTTGTTCTTTGTGCCTTCCTGCCTTCCTTCCTTCCTCCTCCCCCTCCCCATCACACTTGAATTCTCTGGCAATTCAGCTGCGATATCTCTTCATAGTGGCATCTTCCCAGTGACAGAACAAGCTGTACATTTTTGCAATGTATTTAATAGAAATCAACATTCACCCATATCATTACAGCAGTTCTGGGAGCAGGCTTTAAATGAAATGCTGAATCCCAAATATACCAACCTGCTTCACCCTGTGGCTTTTTCATTACAAATTCCTCCAGCAGCTGTGAGAAAAAGAGATAAGATCAGATTCTGTCACTTGTAGCAGATTTCTCTTGCCCTTCAAACTGAAAATTCCAGTCATAAATAGGTGTGGATTCATATGTGAATATGAATATCTGTACAAATGCACCTAATGCAACTCCCCCTTTCTCCATCAAAATGCTAAACCCACAAGTAAGTTGAGGGATCATATTTCTAGGAAGATTTTCTTTCTAAAAGACATTGTTTATGTGATAGATGATGCTCAGAAAGCTTTATTATCTTGTGTTATCCTGTGACACTCGTAAATATGATTTCCATCTTTCTAGCGTAGAAGTATGAGGCACAGAAAACTGAAAAGGTCCTTGCAAAAATCATTAGTCAGGCTGAAACCAGCACTTACACAGACATCACCACTGCTGCTGGCATGATTATATCCTCTTAAAGTAGTGCTTAGAGACCTCCAGCTGAAAGCGAGTTTTTATTATGGTAAATGCTGGACACACCTATAACACAAGGTCCTCCATAAAAGAGTTTAAAATCTAATTGACATGAGATTGTCAGAAAAAAGAGTGGAAAGTCATGCTATGATCCAGGAGGTAGATAAATATCTAAAACACAATGCAAAATAAAATAAAGGTGCTCTAAATACAACAGAGACAAAATGTGTGTGTCAGAGAGTGTTCTAAGGATTGCTGAGACTGGATTGCTCCAGCTCCTCTATTTTTAGGGGCTATTTTCTTTAGATGCCTAATACCCTGCTGCTATCTGACACTAAGTCACCACCTTTTGGGTGGAGCTGAACATCTAGGCACCTACCTAAGGCCATCTGGAAATTCAAATGCTTAAATCATCAAAGGGCCCATTTTGCTAGGTTTGTTCAGATCCCAGCTCGCGCATTCCTGCCCCACTCAGCACAAGATACAGCAATGCATGCAACTTTGATCAAGATCCACCTGTCAGGGAGCAGCAAGGTTCAGCTGCTCCCTTAGGGACACGGAGTTGGGAGCCAAAGGTGACCTCAGCACATGCAATGCCCTCACTCATGGGGTACATCCTGCCAGGTGCTGGTTAGAGGGTCCAGCAGCAGTGGCAGACACAGCAAGTGATGGACCAGGTCTGGGATACGTCCAGGGAGCCCAGTCAAGAGCTAAAGGAGATGGATCCAGAGACAGGAATGGAGACAAGGCTACAACATAGGTCCAAAGGATCCATCCAGGATACAGGGACAAAGGCAGGACTGGAGACGAGTTACAAGGCACACATAGGTGGCCTACCCAGGAGGCAAGCTGCCTACTGCATAGGTCTAATGTCCGTGCAGGAGGCAGGGACAGAGACAAGATTGACGGGCCATGGCAGAGCAGCAGAGAAGGAGGGTTTGCATTTGTCTTGTTCTGGCTGCTGCATTTGAGGTTAAGTGGGACATGCTCACATGGAGGAATGTTGTGCCTTCCCAGTGCATAATCATGGATGCAACTCAGAGGTAACAGAAGGAAGTTTTCATAGAAGACTATGTGGACTTTGTTCAGTTCAGTAGGTCCTTGGAATTCTTAGCTTGAGACCAAGACTTAAACCAGAAACAATCTCCCAAGGACATGTGGCAGGAAGGAGATTATTTGTGTGTGATTCTTTCCTTTTTTCATGTCTGACAAGGGAAATTTTGAATTTCTTTAGTTTTTATGTATCTTGTTTTCCTTTGTTTTCAGATAGACCAGAACTTCAGAGACTGAAAGCTTGGTTTGTGATCTTGGTATGCTCTTCTTAGAAAGACAATCAAGGCCTCTCCACACAGTGTTTTGGCTATTGTGGGGTTTTGCCCCAAAGGCACAGACTAAACATCTTTTCCCCTGCTCCTTGGCTTCTATTTTGTGTCCTCATGTGAAACAGAGCTACAGCTCAGGGCATGGATATCCTACTCAAACACTTCTGTAGCCTTCTTCCCCTCTTCCCCAGTCTGGGCTTTAGGTGTTCTATGACAGGAGTTAGGTATCTAAGTACCTTTATGGATCTCAGCACAGAAGTCTTAAATTCCCTATATATATCAGGGTCTGATGTATCTTTTGCATACAATCATATTCTTTTCTGTGAATCTAAGGCAATTTTTCCTTCATTTTCTACTGTTATTACAGGCAACTGAAGAAAACAAGTTTCAAAAGCTAACACTCCCTGTCATTTATTCAGAAACACTGTATTTCAGCCACCTATTAGTCTGAAGAAAAATGTAGGCATTAGCGGCTTGTTTTTGTTCTAAATCGGTTATTTAATATACAGCTGCACTGTAGCATGTTTATCAGAATTTAGTGCCAAGTCTGAAATTGCTTCAGCTTATACAGCAGGAGTCTACTTTTGTTTACACCAGTTTTACTCCAGTATGACTATGTTCATTAGAGTGGAGTTGCGCCTGACTTCCACCTGGGCAAATGAGAGGAGGATCAGGCTGGGATGTTTATCACTACATTTTACTACAAGTGCCTTTCAATCCTTGCACTAAGTCTACGTTCAGTACTATTCTCTTTGATTGATTAAGATTAAATCATGGATGCAAATTAAACATTAGCCATCAGAGCCATCTGAGATACATGTTAAGGAATTTATGAAACTGTTTTCTGCACAGAAAACAATGTGTTAGAAATAGTGTCTTATATCTACTGCTCTAATGTGTTAGTTCCATCCTATTGTATTTTTTTCCTGGATCTAACTACATAGTTGTTGCAACTCTTTGTTGGAGGACAAATGGTAGGGGGTAGGAGGAAAGAGTGGGAAAAGGAAACAATTTAAATTAAAAAGCATCCTTCCTGCTCCTCTCTCCATTACAGGCTTGTAGACTTCCTTCCCCTTAGGGAATTTAGTTTAGAGGTGCTGTTTAATGTGAGTAAAACAGGTCGGCCTTTGGCAAGCTGCCTATTGGGAATGGAAACTCGTACTATTTAATTTCCTAGTATAGGCATAGGTTAAAATTGCTGACAGCACTAAACACTAAAAGCCCCTTCTACATCTTTACTCTCAAGGGTGTGAGATGAAGTTTTTGCCTCTAGCCTCTAGGCTTCCCATGAAACTACGCTACTAAGAGAAGTGAATCTAGGCAGTGGGATTTAGAGATAGCCCTGAAATTTGTATCCCACAAGTTATCCTTATTTCTGCCTTTTTCAATTATACCTGTAACTCAGACATGCAGAGGACCTGCACACGCATGGCCTGTGCCCATGTGAGTAAAACAGGTCGGCCTTTGGCAAGCTGCCTATTGGGAATGGAAACTCGTACTATTTAATTTCCTAGTATAGGCATAGGTTAAAATTGCTGACAGCACTAAAAGCTGTAATTCCCTTCTACATCTTTACTCTCAAGGGTGTGAGATGAAGTTTTTGCCTCTAGCAGCAAAGCTTCCCATGAAACTACGCTACTAAGAGAAGTGAATCTAGGCAGTGGGATTTAGAGATAGCCCTGAAATTTGTATCCCACAAGTTATCCTTATTTCTGCCTTTTTCAAGGTGCCAAATATTGCACCTTGAGGATGATGCAGCAGTAAGCCACACATCTTTGGACACAGCTGATACCTCAAAGGCTGCATCAGGTAATTCTGTGTGGAAAACAATCCAAATCTCACTTAGTCAGTTTTTCAGCTGTTTTTTTTACAAAAAGGGGAAAAAAGTTTTTCAGCTTTAGTTTTTGGTTTTTTGTTAATAACCACACTTTCTTGATACAGAGCAAGAAATGGTAGTGGGTTTTTTTGTTTGTTTGTTTTTAATATGAACATTTTGAAATAGAGATATCTATTTTTTATGTAATTTCCAAATTAAAAATTTTGGGAGGTACATCTGGCCTGATTTGGAATCATGTTCTATGTGGATTTCCCTTGTCTTTCCAATAAAGTTCAAGTTCTAAAACCTGTGACATTTTAAGTAAACAGTGGAGAAAAGAATCTGTTAAAAAAGTTATAGTCTTCAATTACCATTTAGGAATAAGTTTTCAAGTGTTAATCCCAAATATGTGGAATGGCATATGAAAGGAAGATGTGTGAATGGTAGGACCAAAGAGGGGGAAGGAAATATAAAGTAAGGTATAGAGAAAGTATTTTACCTGTCTATATGGCATCAGTAACATCAGGTGTAGAACTTCAGCCTGTTAAATTACAGGGGGGGGTGTGTCTTTTTGGTTTGGGTTTGGTTTGGGTTTGGTTTTTTTGTTTTGTTTTTGGCATTTTTTTGTGAAAATGCACTCTGTAAATTCCAAAAGTCTCTTCCAAACCCTTGTGCAAGCGTTTTAAAATCAGTTGGAAAGAGACACTGTAAGCCACCTCAAAGATAGTCTAGAAACACAAAGAAAACAATGGACAAAAGGAAACGCTAAAGGAAGAGTCTGTGCTGAAAACAAAAGAAAATTAAATTGTCTGTGGGAATTTTCCAGGTTGTCAAAGAAGGACAGCCTTATGGCAGAAATGTCCTCATTTTTTCAGAAACTGTTGTGCTGTGATGTTGTCATGTACTGTATCTCTGAGCAGCACAACTGGACAAGTGTTTCTAACAATGGGAGAAGAAAATTCATGGAACTGAGAAGGTACCACTGGTATTTTGATGGACATCTTGGACATCTCTTGCTATATACCAAGACTAAGGCCAATTATACTACACCACTGTCAAAATAAGGGAAAAAGGATATGGCTGTGTTAGGTTTTGTTCTTGAAATCATACAAGACTCTCAGTCTTGTGACTTTGGGAGCAAACTAAAACTTATCAAAGACTGAGATGTTAGCCAGTTTGCAACCCATAGCTTTCCTTCAGAAGGTTTATCTTCAAAGCACAAAAATATAGCTGCTCACAAGGACTGAAATAGCTAAAACGTCTTTTCAACTTTGTTTCACATTGGTTGCAAATGGGTAGCTGGTTACTCGTTACTGCCGCTAATCTGACTGCTACCTCGTAGATTTTTTGTTTCAACTACCACATGGTCTGGCCTCCTGTTTAATGCCCATAGTAAAATCCCATCTCATCACACTCGTACCAGTGACTCCACATGGTCTTTTGCAAACAGATGCAAGCTCATTGCAGTCACAGTTTGAGAGGTATGCTATGTTAAATTGGGCAAATGGCTTTCAATACAGATGCACTGCTTCCAACTGCCCTGGAGCATACCACAAACTCACATCTGCCTTGAAAAATCTGTGTTGCAATGACTTAAGTTCTGTATGACCAAACCTTGCCTTGTTATTGCCTTTCACATTTAGCTGGAAAGCTTGAAAAGATGGAGAACCTGTCATTCCTCTCGATATTTTGTTTCTTGGGCTAATCATCTTTATTATGATTTTCTGACTGATTTCTCATTTGCATTTGTTTGGATTTCATTTCCAGCAACTGTTCCTTGTTATGCCATTCTTTGCTACATGGAGGATCTTAGAGGTCTTTTCCAACCTCAATGATTTTATGATTCTATGATTCTATGACTACTTAAGAACCTTCTATTTCCTCCCTCTGGAGGTATTTATGAACCATAATCAAGTTGCTTCTCAGTTATCTTTTTTTTTTTTTTTTTATAAATGAAACAGATTGTACTCATTCGATTTGTTTGTTTTATCTGACTGATTTCTCATTTGCATTTGTTTGGATTTCATTTCCAGCAACTGTTCCTTGTTATGCCATTCTTTGCTACATGGAGGATCTTAGAGGTCTTTTCCAACCTCAATGATTTTATGATTCTATGATTCTATGACTACTTAAGAACCTTCTATTTCCTCCCTCTGGAGGTATTTATGAACCAGAATCAAGTTGCTTCTCAGTTATCTTTTTTTTTTTTTTTTATAAATGAAACAGATTGTACTCATTAGATTTGTTTGTTTTATCCAACTGTTGTTTTTATCATAAATTAGACTTGTAAACTTTCTAGGGTACTGACCATCTTTTGGAAATATTTGTGCATAGTGTCTAGCACAGCAAAACCTGAATTCCAAATGGAGACCCTGTGTTTTATGACAAGTTATTAGTATCAATTCAGTAAAGCTCCTGTTGAAACCTTTTTTCCGTGGAATATATGCCAGTGTGTGTGTCAAATTTTCTCCCTCACCTTATTTCTCTTAATCCTACAATTTCACTGCATTGTCTTGTGATAAAAGCGCTTCCATCACAGCCAAGCTATGATAGTTTCTGGTGAATGGACTGCAAATTAACTCAAGCTCAGTTCAATTCAGTGAAATAAAGTCTATTAACTGATGATGGGTCCAGCTTCTCACAGATTCAATTCTTATCTCATTTAAATCATTCATACTTTTCCAGGTGTAAAGAGCATTTGTTACAATTTAATCACTCTCCATAGTATTTTTAGGAAATTAATTTCATAAAGACATTCTTCACCTGTTAAAGGGTATATTTTTAGAATATCCTTCTATAAGTTTTCATTAAATATATGCATATATTTTTATATCTCTATATAAGCTGTTGACTGCATGAACAGGAAGTGGTTAATGTTTCAGAGCGGTGCTGCAGAGATGGCATTTTCTGACCTTTAGTTGGTCATTCTATAACTAGAGATAAAACTGAATTGTGGACCTGGGAAAACTTTCATACAGTAGGGAACAAAGAGCAAATTACAAGGGCCATACTCTCAGTGGATATAAATTTAGTCCCTCATATCAATGGAACCATCTCAATTTACACCAGCTGAGAATTTGGAAGAAATTACTAAATGTTTACTGGACAGCTTTTTAAGATCTGCTCATTGCCTTTTAAAATCACATGAGACTAAGACTTCTGCAAAAGACTGACCCTAAATCATATGCAGCTATGATTAGAGTCTCAGGAGAGATCTGTGAAGTAAAATGAATCTGTGAATTAGCCTTGGTGCAATTTAAATTCAAATAAATTAACTGATCCAGAATTATACAGGTAAAATTTGCTTGTGTTAAGAAAAACACTCTGCTACTGTGCCTTATAGTGTAACTTCAGCATCTACTGAAACAGGAGGAGGCAACTCACAGGGAGGGAAAAACTCAAAGTGTCTTTACATTTCTAGAAATGATTGGATGCTTCTCTGGCTGTGCAACCTAGGACACCAAAAAGATTAGGGTGAGGGCTTGGATCTTCCTGAAAACTCAGCCTTTTTAAGAGAACTGTTTTGTCCACACTTAAGGAATCAAAACCCATTTGTCACTATAGCTCTTCTGCTTCACCCACCCAGATATTTTGCAGTTAACAAGTAAGGAGAGAGCTCAGCTGTATGTATGGTAGTATCATTCTTTTCAGGAGGAGTTACATTACCAGCGTTTAAGCAGGGTCAGGCTTCTGGCAAATTACAGAGTGAAAACCAAAACAGAATACGGAAATGTTTTTAGGCTGATCTTTAAAGCTATTTTCTTAGGTTAGTCAGACCAACCATGATTAAAAACTAGAAAAAAGATAAAGGAAAATGGTCAAGATGACGTTGCAGGGAAGCATAGTTGTGCTGCTGAGAGAAAAGCTTTGAGTGTATCACTGAACTGCAGAAGCAATTGAAATCTTTGGTTCAGCTAGTATACCATATACTGGCTGGTGCTTATGGTTTCAGACTAATAAAATAAAACTCTCTGTGTTATGGCTTTATTTTTTCCTTGTAGAAGTTTTGTCTGAAAGGGTAATTTATACCTTTTTTTTTTAGTGGGTTATGCATTGCTTTGGAGTGGAAGGACATAAAATAAAAGCCGCACTTTAATATATGTTCTCTTTTTAAAGTTAGAGCATGGAATAGTAATATTTAAGATAACACTGGGTGTGTGTGTGGAATGATACAGTTGTGAGGTCGTGTAGACAAGAATGTCTTCCTTACTCTTCAGCCTTCTGCAATTAGGTAGGCTTATCTTTCTAAACCATTTTAATAAGATTTTATAGTGAATTTCGTGATTGAGGCAGGAATGTAATGAATTCTGAAAGCTAAATCTGAATAAACATGCAGGTTTAATGAACTTGTATACTCATCCAGACTCTGAACACTAAGAGAAACCATACATCCCTAACTGAAACATACACATTTGGTAGCAAATCTATTTTTAAAACCAGAGTTAGGTATATGGGGGCGAGTTCCTAGTTCTGTACAGACTTCTTCAATTTTTGACTGTCTCTATGTGATTCAGTTCCTCTCTTGTTAATTAGTTATAATGGTTATATTTTAAGTTACTCTGTTTTCACTACAAAACAAACATCATTTAGTAGTGCACTAAACGTAACCTTACCCCTCTCCATCTCTCCCCCTGTCCCCCCCTCCCCTCTATTTAACATTGCCCTTTCTCTCTTTTTTATTTGTTTTTCAAGCACTTTCAAGCAGAGAATATCTTGAACTATATATTTGTACAGTGCCTAATGGAATGGCCTCTGAGCTCCTCTAAAGTTTCTGTAATAAAAGTATTATTAAAATGCATAATTGTGTCCTTTCATATGTATGGCATACAGACCTCATTTCCTCCTTCTTCCAAAGCGGACTGTCCAGGAGGAATAAACATATTTGCTTCAGCCTATTTGTCTCTTCTTTATGGCACCCAAACCTTCACACGAACACTGGAACAAATGGAACTCTGGTTTCCCATGACTTCGTGTACTCTGGTTGCACTCACTGGCATTTATAAAGATGTCTGACTGATTCTTTGGGCCATTCAAACTGTCTTATTGCTGCCAAATAAAGGTGGAGCTCCCAGGCTCTTCCCAATGGCATATTCCAAACACCTTTTCCATAACATTTCCAGGAGCTAATATCTTTGCAGTCTGTCTCACAGAATCACAGAATCATAGAATGGTTTGGGTTGGAAGGGACCTTAAAGATCATCTAGTTCCAACCCCCCTGCCATGGACAGGGACACCTTTCACTAGACCAGGTTGCTCAAAGCCCCATCCAGCCTGGCCTTGAACACTTC
>NW_008795932.1:4218742-4227245 GCF_000699145.1 Aptenodytes forsteri
TGAAGAATTTCTTCCTTATATCTAATCTAAATCTACCCTCTTTCAGTTTAAAGCCATTACCCCTTGTCCTATCACTACATGCCCTTGTAAAAAGTCCCTCAACAGCTTCTTGTAGGCCCCCTTCAGGTACTGGAAGGCCACAATAAGGTCTCCCCAGAGCCTACTTTCTCCAGGCTGAACAACCCCAACTGTCTCAGCCTGTCTTCACAAAAGAGGCACTCCAGCCCTCTGATCATCTTCGTGGCCCTCCCCTGGGCTTTCTCCAACAGGTCCATGTCCTTCTTATGTCGGGGGCCCCAGAGCTGAATGCAGTACTCCAGGTGGGGTCTCCCCACAGCAGACTAGAGGGGGGGAGGATCACCTCCCTCAACCTGCTGGCCACGCTTCTTTTGATGCAGCCCAGGATATGATTGGCTTTCTTGGCTGCAAGCTCACATTGCCAGGTCATGTTGAGCTTCTCATCAATCAACACCCCCAAGTCCTTCTCCTCAGGGCTGCTCTCAATCCATTTTCCACCCAGCCTGTATTTGTGCTTGGGATTGCCCCGACCCATGTGCAGGACCTTGCACTTGGACAAATCTGATTTAATTTGGATTGTGGATTCCAAGAATATTTTGAGGGGAGATGAGGGTCACAGAGATGCACAAGGAGATCATATATATTATTCTCAGAGCACCATACTGATAACAATGCAGCCACTGACCCACTAGTTCTGACAGTTCAATGAGTGAACCTTGCACAGTTTTACCCAGACCAGAGCCCCATATTTTTTTATTGTGAATTTTCTCTTATTGTTCAGTGGTTTTAGATTAGGGTGGAGATTCTGAAGATATTTTGGTATTTTGCTTTCAAATTGAGGTTCTGATGCCATGCATCTATTTTGGTCCACAGCTACATATGAGCATATGAGTGCCCAAACTAGCAAAATTCCAATTACTTTTCTCTTTTGCAATTTCTTAAAACAAATATTTATATTCTTAAAGCCCTGCAAGGAAACAAAGTATAAGAAAGTTTTAGAATTTGTCTGCTGCCTTCATGCTGTGTCTGTAAGTAGGCCATCCCTCTGCTTTTGTTGGTTTATAGAAGGGACTGTTGGCCGTCTGTTAGCTGAGGGATCATGGTAATTTATCATTTTTAATACTACATTCAGATTGTACCCTATGATTCTCAGTTAGCTCAGAATCTGCATCAATGCTTTTATTATTCTCGCTGCAGGTCATTTCTACTAGTTTAAGGACCCTAGTAAGAGCTCAGTAGCTCATTGCAAAAAATTTCAGCTGAAATAGGCAGAGGCAATAGCTAGCCAGTCTAAGCCATGCTGTGCCAAATGCATCACACCCTAGAAACTAAGTAATCCTTGGCTAGTCCTGAAATTGAATGCAAAACAAATATGGAATGGAAAACTATAAACCCAAGTTATAAAAACTGCGTGATTTACAGGACTCCATTTGACCCTGTTCTAACCCTTAAACTGAGAGATGATGGGAAAGGAGGAGAATGTCCTCTAAACTACATACACAGGTTAACAAATGGGAAAAAATAAAGGAAGAGGTGGAGATGGATGATAATAACACTGGCTGCTTCTTCATACCAAGGATGAATTCTGCTGTGCTGTATAATTTCTTAGCCCATGTATAGTTTCTTCCTGCTTGTCTAGAAGACCTGTCAGTTAATGATTCAAAATGCTAAGGACACAGTAATTAATGGGTCTGTCTGATCCTTTGATTAATTATACAGCAAAAATGATCAATCAGTGCTGAGTCTATGACTCTTGTTATTCTCCATTTTGCTTTCCTGAGAAAATGCCAAGGAAATGTTATCACTTTCTCACGGCTTTTCATTAACTTCTCTTTTCTGTATCAAGACTTAGTGATGTACAATTACATCATCTTGAAATAGCTTTCTGGAGCTAAGGGTTATCCTTTAGAACTATTCCTAAGAAATCATTTCAGTAGACGTCTGCAGGTCTGGCTAGAAAAGTAGGCACTAAATTTCAAAAACTGGAATTTAATATTTGTCAGCTATATGAGATAGGGTTCAGCTCTAGATGATCTGGCCACTAAATCACTCATATAAACAGAGGGCCTTCAGACTAACAGTAGATACTGAAACTGGGTCTACATCATTCAAATGGATATAAAGGAACAAAATCCTCTAAGGACATGTAAGTAGAAATGATGGTGAAATTAAAAAGAAAATAATACAAATATTTTATAGGATAGGCGTTCTGTGAAATACTTCCCTGCTGATTTTATTTGTGGTCTTAATTAGACCCCATTAAAATGGCATTTGAGCCCCTAAGAAAGTAAATGAAACATTACTTTGAACATTTGATACTCAGGCTAGTTTTTGTTTAGTTAGCAGCATTGTGGAGGCAAAAGAGAATGCCCTGAACCCTGTAGAGATATACTCAGGATCCTGACAGATGTCTTTGGCTAAATTTGCAGTGCATTCCACTGTGAAATAGTGAGATACCCTTTCTTGTTCTAAGCAAACAAGTTGGATGTCAGTAGTCTGGACCCTTAACAGCTTACAAGGAGATCCATAATATCCTGCGAGTTCATTCAGAGATACTTATTAAAACATTATAAGTTATTCTGATTTTGCACTGTTCCTGGATTTGTAGTGTGCACATTCCATTACACTCCAAGAAATGCTTAGATTGGAATGATTTAAAAAATCCTATTCAAAAATTTGAAATCATTATTTTTCTTCTCAAGTAAAAAAAAAGGTAACTGTAAAGAAGGTTTTAGTTTCCTGATGCATAAATGTCAGTTTGCAATAGTTTCTAGGATACCAGTTATATATGTGAAAGCTTCATTACCATAAATGAGAGAGAGCAGTTGTCTTTAAAGCCCACGTACATACAAATGTCCAAGCACCAGCATCTACCATTTTGACTTGTTCTGTGAAAAACTGGATTATCCGTTAGGATAATCACCTTCCTCCTAGAAATCAAGTATATTTTAATAAAACATTCCCATACTGAAATTTGATACAGTCACCTTAAGAAAAACAAAACAAAACAAAACAAAAAGTATATTTTTTTAATGTTATTTCTATATGTTATCTTCTGGTAAGTATGCATACCACTAATACATCCTTGAGCTGACATGAGTTCTTGAAGCACTTAGGTATGAAGATCATAGGATAACTCAGGTGTGAAGGAACCTCAGGAGGTCCCTAGCTGAAACTCCTTCTCAAAGAGGGTCAGTTACAGGGTCAGACCAGGTTGCTCAGGGCTCTTTCCCATCGGGTCTTGAAAACCTTCAAGGATGGAGATAACACAACCTCCCTAGACCACCTGCTCTACTGTCTGACTGTCCTCAAGGGGAAAAATGTTCTCCTTATATCCAATCTAAATCTTTTTTTTTTTTTTCAACTTATGCTCCCTGTCTCTCACCCTTCCACCACACAGCGCTGTGAAGAGCCTGGATCCATCTTCTTGGTGATCTCCCCATAGTGTACTGGGGGCTGCTGCTAGGTCCCCCCATTGCCACCTCTTCTTTAGCCTGAACAAGCACTTGGTCCTCAGCCTCTGCTCACAAGCTAAGTGTCCCAGACCCAAACATCTTGGTGGCCTCTGCTGAGCTTCCTGCAGTTTATTGATGTTAGATCAAAGATTCTGGAAGTCAAATTTCCATTGACTTCAAAAGGGCTGCAGTTGGATTACTCACTGTGTGAATATTTTCTTTTGGGCTATTTTGCTACAGATATATTACCCTGAAGTCATTTTTCAGGGTTAGGAGTACAGATTGTACATGTTACTGTCCAAATCATGAAAGAAGGTAGGATCACAAAAGAGTGGCTCAGAAGTTCATGCTGACAAAACTAGTGCATTCAAAGGAGATAAAAGGATGTTTTTGTTCGTGGTGGTGTTTTTTGTATTCTTGCAATATCTTGTTCCGTATTCACAAATGCATGCAGGTTTTGCACTCATCTGCTCCCCATCAAGTATTTTTCTGGCCCTCCAAGTTATCTGTGTGAATCAATAGTATAATCCACAGCTTTTTGCGCTGACAGCTAAAAAATCACTGTTTGCACCATGCCTGCCTTCAAAAGCAAAGCCACATATTCCTTTGTGTGGAGAGAGTAATCACTGTAAAGGTAAAGTGTATGCAATTTCCAAATGCCAAATTTTATAGAGAAAAATACTACTTTGCTTTGTGCTTTTTAGCTAGCTGAGGCCCTCTCATATGACAGGCCATAATCAATAAATCATGTGCCAGTTGTGCTGATTCTGTATGTCAGGTCATATCTCTCCATTTCAGTTTCCAGTTTCTTACAGAGTATTCACTTTTGTTCTGTTGTCATATCTTTCCACCTCCTCAGCGTCAATTTAAAAGCTGTTATTTTTAGGCCATAGAAATTGCAACCCACGTGCCCCCCTCTCCTCAAAAAACTATACCATTGGCCAGCTTCAAAGCAGAGACATAGAAAGAAACAAGTCCTCTACCTGAACTCCAGGCACTGTGATGTACCAAAGAGGCCAAATCCTCTATGTGCACACCTTGTCCATAGTGAGCAAGAGATGTCATGATGACAACTTGTCAAGACTGATCAGTGATAAAGATTGTTGAATTTCAAGAAAAGGTCCTTGTGGTGGAAAGATGTTTATTTCTCTCTTCCATAAGCAATTATTTACTCAATCAGGCAGCTTGACATCTCTAGTCTTGCTAAGGAAATTCCTGATTTGGCAAGCTTCACGATGCAGACTGGTTAGACAGCCAGAGCTGGAATTCTTAGAATTATTTTATGTATCAGAAATCTGGCTGTCTGGGCTGTGTGAGTCACTCCAGCCTGACCTTGCATTCAGCAAGTTGCTCTAAAATGATAAGTCAAGACCATTTAAATCCCTCCAAGGACCTGCATTAGTCCTGGCTCCATGTCCTAACCTGCTCACTCTTCCCTCCCTTGTCTCCGGAGTTCCCTGTGTAACTTCAGGAAAAGTCTCTCTCTTCTCTACTCCTCATTTCCCGTGGTAAAGGAGGGATGTTAGTAATTGCTTACAGCTCAGTGCTGTTTTGAGTATTGGTTAATATTTCTGTGTTTTCAAAGTCATGAAGACATACACATATAGCCACATACTGCAGTCCCTAACTATTGTAACTAGGGACTTTGAAATTAATGTCATATTTATAAACAACAATGCTATTTTATTTTGCTGTCACATTTTTCACTGTGAATGAACATTCAGACAGGGAAATAACTTTGAGAAAAGCCTTTTTCTGGATCCTTCAAGGACTGTCCTTCAAACAATGTTCTCAACTGGTGAATTACATTGATACTTTCACCCTCAGTGCTCTTAAGTGACTATGATGATTCAACTTGCAGCTGACAAACTTGGAGATTTGTAGCCATCTGGCTATTTCTTCCCTTTTTCTTTATCCTCTTTGTTTGTTTGGGTATTGGGGGGGTTGTTGTTTTCTTTTTTTCCCTCTGTACTGTTTAGAACTCACTTTATATACAGCCTGTCCGCCTCCATCTCTTCACCCTCCTCTTCTACACTGCATCGAATTCTTCTTCAAGATCAGTTTTCCTGCCCTGGGTTTAACTACAGGCTTCCATCAGTCAAGAAATTGAGTTTTGCAGCTCCAGCAACTACCACAGTTAGATCAGCTCTTAATGTTTGGCTTTTCTGATGTGTCTTATCAAGCAGAAAGAAATGGTACATTTAATTTTTGAATGGTTATAAACAAGAGGTTATTTTTGTCTCATTTTTTCTTCTTGAAATCTGTTCCTTTAGGGCAGATAAGATTCTTTTTTAATGCCACAAAGTCATGTTAGAATATCTGTGTTCATACTAAAGGTATTTTGCCCTTATCTTACCATGGTTTCTTTTTGTTGTTTTGGTTTTGTTTTTTTTTTTTAATGAAATAAAATAAAATGGCCACAGTAGATTGGGAAAAAGGGGTTAGTGTAATGTGGAAATTCCTGAAAGAAGTGTTCCCCTGTCTTCCAGAAACATTATTTTACATGCCTACATGATATAAAGAGCTTGTGGAGGTGTGGACATGTTTCTTAGCATAAGATGTCAAACTCATCTTCCCTAAATTAAGGGAATTTACCTAAGCATTGAAATATAGTGCCTTTTGAGTTAACTTAGGAAATCCAAGACCTCTGCATGCTCCTGGCCAATGTTACACTGGACTTAGAGCAGATCCACATTATTCTGGAGCAGCAGCTGGTGGTCACATGAGATATCTCTAAAACACAAAAGTTGCACTAGATGCCACTGTGGGGACATAAATTTCTCCCCCTCACCTTCCCTTGCATGTGTCTTTATGTAGGTTTACCATCCTGACTCCCATTATATTTGAGGGAGATCTAGAAGTTTAGTCAATACACTAATTGCAACTTAGGATGAGATCCCCTGGATGAAAAAGATATATTTCAGGAGGATCCTCAGTTTCAGCATGTCTCTGCTGGCCAGGGCGCTATTCACTCTAAAGGGAATTACTGTAATATTTTTCTCATGGAAGTACCTACAGTGTGAACTTTCAAATTTAATCATATGACTCCCACCTAGACTCAGGCTACAACTGGTGAGAGCTTCCCAAACATGTGAAGTGCGACTGTTGATAGGCATTGTTCAGGGAAAAGAAAATCTCAGGGAGTTGTTGGGCAAGGAAATGAAGGAAAAGGGGTTTTCAATGAAAATTCTTACCACTTCTTATGGTCTTTGTTTTGTTTCTTTTGACATTCCTGCATTTTCTGCCTTATCCTGCTTTCCTGCTCAGCTGATGATTAAAACTAAGACATAGAACAGGACCATTCTGCACTACCTTGCAATATGTACTTCCTTGATCCTTCACAGATGATTTAGCAAAGCAGGAGTTCCCCACCTGCTTGAGGCTGCTGCTGTGTCTTATGGTGTGAAAGACCTCAGACTGCGGAATGTTCCCTTCAAGCTCTTATTAGCTGTAGGGGTGGAAAGAAGGGGCTTAATTCATCTGAGGATACTTTCCTGTACCTACTTTTTACAGGTCTCTGTCTTTTTATTTTTCTTTTTTTTCCTTAAAAAAATCAGGTAATATACAGGTATATGCTCATTGTGTAAATCACTTTACTGTTGTTAAAACCATTACTCACTCTCTTCAGCACAAAACCTAACCAAACAAGTGAACAAAAAAACTTTTTTTGTTTAGGTGCTAACAATAAAAAGCAAAATACATTAAGTGTTGAATCCTCTTCTTCATAACAAAATCTTTCCCTATGATGAGCACCCTGGAGCTGTAAGGGTTAAAAATGCAGACTGAGTGACCTGAAACACTTTTAATTATAGCTGAAAAGCTGCAGGCAGGCATAAACATCTTCAAGCCAAACAGAGTAATTTATAACATTAAGGTTGCATGTATGAAATACAAACATTTTTTTCTTTTTTTTCCTGGCAGAGATACCCAGATACTTCACATTTCATGTTGCATGAAAGAAAAATAATTTCAGTTTTATTTACCACTTTTAGATTTAAAAAAGGTAGGGCTACATCTTGCCATTGTGGTATGCATGCAAAGTACATAACAGTCCTCAGAGTATAACAAAATATTGAATTAATGTAATACAAGCAATAAGATTATTCCTACAGGGGCAGCAGACAGCAGAACCCAAATTTTTAGGACTCTATTAGTTCACCTGATAAGAAAGCTATGATTTTGCTAACAGTGGTCATTGGGTGGCTTACTCTGTAAGGCATGGACCCATCTGAAGGCAATTTCAAACCTTTACAACAAAAAAAAGCTAGTGACCAGAACTAGTGAAAAAATTTCTGATGGCATGGTTTTCTACCAGAAGATTTGAATCATACTGTTAAGATGTAATAATTTAAACCATGGTAAATTATTGAAAAGTATTGCTAGAAGTTAAAAGAATAAAGGCAATATGCTATGTTATATTACATGAAATATTATATATAACATGAAAAGTTAAAACTATGACTTTGACGTCTAGAATTTGAAACTTACCAAAGGGCAACTTTGTGTAGTCTTTGAGATGAAGCAGTCGGAATTATAAAATAAAAATAAAATATTGCAGCATAAATTCTTCCCTGGAAGTGTTCAAGGCCAGGTTGGATGGGGCTTTGAGCAACCTGATCCTGGATGATCTCCCTTCCAACCCAAACCATTCTATGAAGAGTTTCAAATATCAAATATTAGGAATTCAAAAGTCACACATTAGTTTCAAATATTAGATCTCACTCTTTAATAAGAATCATATTCTTAAGTAGCTGAAAGGGTGTTAAAGGCCACAATTCAGCTGAAACAATAGAGGGCAAATGTTTTCAGGGACTCTTCATTGCGTCTCTGTTTTGAGGATCCAGCAGGTGATTCTTTAAGGGGAAGGATTTTTAAAAAACTTGTGCTTGGTAATTCCTGAACATATGGCACATTCTGTGAGTTCTTCTTCTCACCAACAAGGAGGGGCTGGTGAGGAGTGATGCATCCCAACAAAGAGGAAGTCAGGCAAAAACACCAGGAGGGGATGAACAAGGAGCTCCTGGCTCCTG
>NW_008795932.1:4228929-4229465 GCF_000699145.1 Aptenodytes forsteri
TGCCCCATCCCTGGAAACCTTCAAGGTCAGGTTGGACAGGGCTCTGAGCAACCTGATCCAGTTGCAGATGTCCCTGCCCATGGCAGGGGCGTTAGACTAGATGACCTTTAGAGGTCCCTTTCAACCCAAACTATTCTATGATTCTATGATTCTATGATTCTTTTTTGACTTCTTCCCCTTCTTGTTTAAATTACTAGATGCCTTTGAAGTATAGATCCTCACATTTTGGGAAACATGATACATTTCTAACATTAGATGCTCAGAGGAATTTGGGACAGTGCAATGTCTTAACAGTAGATAGACACTTCTTCCCCTTCTTGTTTAAATTACTAGATGCCTTTGAAGTATAGATCCTCACATTTTGGGAAACATGATACATTTCTAACATTAGATGCTCAGAGGAATTTGGGACAGTGCAATGTCTTAACAGTAGATAGACTGCTTACATTAGGTTTGGCCTTTAATTGTGATTTAATGAACTTCAGATGACTTTTTTTTTTTTCTTCTGTGAGCTTCCATTACATAAAAATGAATCA